>NC_061090.1:77183397-77193397 GCF_015104395.2 Macrobrachium nipponense | reverse complement strand
TCGATGGAGACCCAAGTTGTCCTGCCTTCTATTGTCATCTGGCAGGCCTTGAGTTGTCTCTGGATGATACGGTATGGTCCTGGGTAGACTGGAGAGAGGGGGTTTCTGTGCGTGTCTACCCGTATGAATGCATACATTGCTTTGGGCCACCTGGTATTTCTGTTGATAATGGTGAACTAGTATCTGTACTCCTCAGAGGGGGGGTAGGGGTCTCACTATGTTGACGTGGTTGTCAGTGAGTCGGTGGTGTGTTCTGTGGAACTCTCCTAGTCTGCTCTCTATATATCTTGTGATTTTTGATGTCTGACATAGGATGCATTCTCTCTTTCAGTTTTTTATGACCTTTTTCATTCCCCTCCAGGTGTAGCACTCTGCTATAATTCAGGTGGTTGACCGGCCTGATGGGTGGGACAGTTTGCGGGCGAGTATGAAAGCTTTTCTCCTGAGGCCTTCTGACAGACAGGGGCGAGGGCGTCCAGTGCTTGTTTCACAGGGGATGGTTCTCTCTCCACTGTTGATTAAAAGGTCGCTCCAGTTGCTGTAGGTCCACGTTGTCTCCTTGTGTTTCTGCTATTTTGGGATAGGCTACCCCAAGCTGGATGGTGTTGACGCAGTTTCTTGATAGTGCGTCTGCCACGGTGTTTGCTGAACCCTTCAAGTATTTCATGGTGCAGGAGTGTTCAGCTATTGCTGACAGGTAACGCTGTTGCCTTGCTGACCATGCATCTACTAATTTTGTGAAGGCGTGCACCAAGGGTTGATGGTCTGTTTGCATGATGAACTGTCGTCCCTCGACCATGTGGCGGAAGGCCTTTGCAGACTGCTAGAAACTCCCTGTCAAAAGTGGACCATTTCTTTCCTGCTGTCGTTAGCTTCTTGCTGAGAACGCCAACAGACAACGACCATCATTTGTGTCCTGCTCTAGTTCGGCGGCCATCGCCTTGTTACTTGCGTCTGTTGACAATGTGAGGTATCTATGGGGTAGAGGAAAATATAATTTGGTTGCAGAGGTTAACGCTCGTTTTGCTGAAAGAAATGCATTATCTTGATCTTCTGACCAACTTAATTTTTTCTGTTTTCCTTGTAAGCATTGACAGACCGAACTCATAACTTTAGCAATATTAGGGACTAATCTGGGGTAGTAGTTGATTAGTCCTGAAAAATCTTGTGCTGCTTTAATTGTTGGTGTTGCTTTTGGTAAGTCGGTGATTGCTTTTACTTTTTATGGTAAAGGTTTCATTCTCCCAAAAGTTCCACCATTTTCATTGTCCTTTCCCATTTGTCTTCTTCCCTTACTATGAGTCCGTTTTCTTTAAGTATTTGTAGTACTTTTTTTACCTTCTTAAGATGCTGCTTGAGGTTGTGTCTCAAGTTTTCCCCCTAAGTAACGAAAAAAGTTATATTCAGTTAAGATTACCCTACAAATATTTCCGCTTTTTTTCAGAGAACATATTACCAAGTCGCTGTGATATTATAATTAAAACGGGTTGGCATTTTATCATAAAATTCTTAGAAATTAAGTAATTAGCCTTTCACTTTACTCTGAGAAAATAATTGACAATCCGCTTTTATTTCTTGATTTTTCATTATCGTCAGAAAGGTCAGTAATGGAAGCTACAATTAATTCACGAAACAAATTTCAAATATTGGTTTACTATATAATCTACTGTCGAGAACTTCAGATATTATCAGTAATGCGAGTATTTACTGACATTTAGACAGAATAACTGCATTTGCGTCATTATCTACCTTGATGATCACTTCACCAATTCTGTCGAAATATATAGCAAGTTCGTTCAATTACCCAGTTTCGATGATTTATGATTTGTTAGTGCAGTAATATTAGAGAAAGTGCAATGGTGATAAGCAATGTCGAAGGTTATCATCATTTCTAGTTTTTCTGTATCTTTATCGATTATTTTTTTTCCGGACTTTTCTTACATATAACCCCAAGGATTTTAACCCGGTGTGTATCCATCTCTGCGGCGTGTTTAGTACAAGCCCGTTGGGGATGACAGTAAAAAGAAGAAGAAAAAAAAAGGACATTAAATATCATACAGATATTTAAAGTCCTAGATAACGACCCCCGAAAACCTTTGGGGCCACTACTATCTCGGAAAGATCCTTTTTTCCTAAGCGTTATTTTAAATAGACCTTTATATCGACTGGCCAATTACTATAATAATAACAACAAGGTTCACACGCTGCAACGAGTGTCCAATTTAGAAGACGCGATTCATTTCCCTTCCATCCTGAACCAATGAAACAGTCAAACCGGAATTTCATTAACAAGGAGCCAAGTGTCAATTATTTGTCTGTATTATTGGAAGTGAAACAGATACGGAAGCAACATTACGATGTACTGTTCAATGAGAAGCCGCCCGGAATGACGAACGCCAATAGATTTCGCCGCTGGGTCTCAAGTGCCTCCCGGCGCTAATTGACTTTCGTGTACAACTTCAAATGAACGCGCCTGTCTGTCGCTGCTAGTTATCGATATCACTTCTTCCCCTCTTCTCGCTTACTCTGTGAATATGCTGAATGGAGACAATACGGAAAGCGTATGGAACTGCTGCAATTAATTTTGATTCTGTACTAAACAATTTTTCTCGTTGCATTAATTATAGTATAACACGTACTGATTTTTGGTGATTTTTAACTCTGTGGGGAAAAATCTGGAAAAGTAATTTACGTATAAATCGAAAGGGTTTTTGAAGGTTCATATATACGAAGCTCGAGACCAAATGATTAGAATTTGTTTCGTGGAAAATGGAGCTTCCACAACTGATCTTAATGGTCACATGAAAAGTCAAAGTATGAATGCAGTTTATCAATCATTTTTCCAGAATAAAGTGTAGGGTTAATTACATACTTTCAAAGAATTTTATTAGTAAATGACTATGCATAGATTCACAGTAAAGCAAAAAACATGCTGGTTACCAGAAGCGTTAATAAAGCATATATGAAAGTTCATGATTGACCAAGCTAATGCATATTTACTATATACATTAATCAGAGTGTGTCAGTTTCCGACACTAAGCTGCCCATAGTAATGGTGAACAATTCTGGACTCAGCAAAGGCCTTTGTAAGTTTATGTGTGTTTGAGAACATGAGTTCCTCGCTGGACAAGTGGTTTTCGCGCTCGGCTGCCAATCCGGTGGTCCGAAGTTCGAATCCCAGCTCGGCCAACGCGGAATCAGAGGAATTTATTTCCGTTGATAGAAATTCATTTCTCGATAGTTTGTGGTTCGGATCCCACAATAAGCTGTAGGTCCCGTTGCTAGGTGACCAATTGGTTCCTAGCCACATAAAAATATCTAATCTTTCGGGCCAGCCCTAGCGGAGAGCTGTTAATCAGCTCAGTGGTCTGGTAAAACTAAGGTATACTTAACTTTAGAGAATATTGATAGATATTTTAATTACACTACAATGCATTCCATGTGTATAACAACGTTGCTGAGTTGTGTGCGTTATACGTACGCACGAACAATAGGCAAATTGTTCGATTAGTTGTCATCCCAAAGTGAATGCATCTATGGAATATCTTAACGGGAACTTTTGATACTAGTTAATATATGAAATACGAAGATTAAACTCCATTATTAGTATACAACAAGACGCGTTCTAACAATCGTTTAACTGCTTGTTAAATATAAAAATACTAAAGGATACCTCTTCGCACTTTACTGCCAAATATATAGAACGGATTTAAAGGGCTTAAAAAATAAATTAAAAAAAAACGTTCCTATTAATATGGATTGAATGCGCACAAGGGAACTCCAATAAAACATAGTTGCGATCGGAGTCCCTTTCAGCTGGGCTGAATCCTCCAATCCAAACCTCGTTTGTCTGGCTTAACTGACTCATCAGCTCCCACAACCCGAAATGAATTCGGGTGTCAGTCAGAGAGATGTTCATTGAAGTTATGGGCGTTTGATACGCGGTTAACGAAAAGGAAACTGAGGAAAATGTGACAGTTTTTCGTTTCGCGAATTGATGCAGTATGATCTCTCTAGACCAGTCCACCCTGTGGTTGGGGAGTAAGAAAACGACCTCCGTAGGTCCTGCGTGTCGTAAAAGCGACTAAAAAAACAGCTGCTGCCTCGCAGTCTTACTTTTGAGTAAAAGGCTAGGCCCACCGCCAATAACTGTGGAAACTGCAGTCTTACTTTTTTAGTAAAAGGCTAGGCCCACCGCCAATAACTGTGGAAACAGCAGTCTTATTAGTAGGCCTAAAAGGCTAGGCCCACCGCCAATAACTGTGGAAACTGCAGTCTTACTTTTTTAGTAAAATGCTAGGCCCACCGCCAATAACTGTGGAAACTGCAGTCTTACTTTTTTAGTAAAAGGCTAGGCCCACCGCCAATAACTGTGGAAACTGCACTTACTTTTTTAGTAAAAGGCTAGGCCCACCGCCAATAACTGTGGAAACTGCAGTCTTACTTTTTTAGTAAAAGGCTAGGCCCACCGCCAATAACTGTGGAAATTGCAGTCTTACTTTTTTAGTAAAAGGCTAGGCCCACCGCCAATAACTGTGGTAACTGCTGCCTTGCAGGCTTACTTTTTTAGTAAAAGGCTAGGCCCACCGCCAATAACTGTGGAAACTGCTGCCTTGCAAGTGATCTTTTTAGTCAAAGGCGAGGCCCATCGCCAATAATTGTGGCTGATGATGGCAAGGGCATGCGGTCCTAAAAACCCCCTTGCCAAAATAAACCATGCCTGATATTGTAGGAGAGGCGCATCAAGCAACCAACTCCTTAGTGTAGGGATAACGGTGGGAAAGAAGGATATCTCTAAACCAGTGCTTCCCAACCTTTTTAGGATCATGCCCCACCTAATCTCTCAAATCCTGTTGGCCCCCCGTGGTGATATACTATAATTCATGAATTCACGTGGAGGAAGGATAAACATTGTCAAACTGACCCCCTTAAAAATCAAATTCCCCCCTGGTCGTTAGGAACCACTGCTCTAGACCCATTACTTGCACCGCTGCAAAGTTCGTTATTCTTAATTTGCGGGTCGTGCCGCCAAATGGCCGATTTCAGTATGTAAACAAAAACTCGTATTTCAAATAGACCAAAGCAAGAATTACTTTTATAATAATAGAGAACTTAACACCAAAATACCGAAATGCATGACTAGCAGAAAAATGGTACAGATCTCGGTAGCTACTTAAATTTTGCAGAGTCTGTTAAACAACTGACGAATTGGCAACCCTTATCACTACCCAGTCGCGCCTGTTCGACAATAGTGCCTTTGAGAACTTGGTGCACAATATTCTGGAAATGTTACTTATTTTTCTGAAATATCAGGGTACCTTCTCCAAAACCATGATTAATTAGATGCAGAGTATGATTAATTAGATGCAGAGTATGATTAATTAGATACTCATGCCAAGGAATAAAGACAGGCAGTCAATAATTCCTGTCGCCATGCATCATGTAGAATCCACACACACACACACACACACACACACACACGAGCGTACGAGCAAAGCTCATTAGTACGACAAGACCAAGCCAAGAGCAGTTTACAATTATGATAATGCACACTCCAGAGGGAGAATGAACACCAGGATTATAACTCATCATTTTTGATATTTTACAGACGGGAATTATTACATTTTTGTTCTTGATGTTTTTGTCCAACTTCATCACACATATTTTACATCTCTGACAACTTTTCGCATACGATTTTCTTCTTTGCTCATATTATTACGTGATAAGTGAATCTGTAGCAGTCTACATGCGTTTTACTTTGGCGAAATCTAAAATTTATCATAATTCGTCTCTAGAATTTGTTTCCTGTGCATATGTCAGAATTGGTGGTAAAGGCATATAAATTAGTATATATATATATATATGTATATCTATATATATATATAGATATTATATATATAAAACAATATTTGCGTGTGTATATACACACATGCACACATATGTTATATACAAATATACACATACACACACACCCAATATATATATATATATATATATATATATATATATATTATATATATATATATATATATATATATATATTCAACCGTCGGAGATTTCTCAAAATTCAACAATAAGATGAAGGCAAGGGCAGAATACCAACAGCTTAAGAAAGTCATATTTATTCGGTTGCAACGTTTCGAATCCAGCAAACGGGCCTCTCATCATCAAACTAGAAAGGGAATAAATCCGAATTAGTACAATAAAATTGTGACAAATGTTAAAGTACACAATATAAGTTATAATTAAAAAAAAAGAGCTAGAAATACGAGTAAGGACCAACTGATGAGTGAGAAGGCAAAGGAAGGACTGACCACGAACTGGAAAGAACGTAAACAATTCACGAGAGATAAAGTAGTGTAGTAGACGTGGAATGGGTGTTCAATGAATGGATCAGTTTTTAATAAAACAAGGATTCATTAATTGTTGAAAGCTGATGATTGGAGGCTCTCCCAAAAACCTTAAAGTCTTTATACTGAACTATAAATTTACATTTATCGGCATGATCCCTGATGTTGGAAAATTCGGGATTTGAAAGCTTAGTGCCAGTTCTATAGCTGACAACTCTGTGGCTGTCGATTCGGACCCTAAGTAACCTGTGTGTGGATCCGATATAGGTTCCTCGATTACATAGAACAAGTAAACTTTAAAAATACCACACGAGGTCATTATCGGGTGCAAACGGTCTTTTTTACCGGAAAAGGCTGCTACCGATATTCAGTGGGTTGGTTGGTAGAATTTTGATTTTCTCGGTAGGGGGATGACCGGATATTAAAGCTTGGAGTTCTTTATAAAAGGTAACATTAAGAATACAAGGATGACTGGAATAAAAAAGGTAATTTAGGAACGTGGGGAGTAGGATGGCGTAGAACGAAAACATTATTTAATAATTTGGAAACATGTTTAAAGAATAATTGGGTGGGAAAGCAGTTAAAGTAATTTTGCAAGAACGTGATTACATTGTGAAAAGCTTGCTAACTATGTAGAATATAAAGTAAAGCTCGCTGTAGTGTGGTTAACGAGGCATTAATCTTAAAATTAAGAGAACAGAAACTAAAGAAATATTTGACGTAGATCAGTGACTGTCTTTTTTTCTAAAAACCGAAGTAGGGAAACCTTGAGAAGTGCTGTTATTAATATATCTAAAAAAAATGTAACTAATTATTAGTCTTTTCTTCAATCGTGAATTGGATATTGGCGTGAAATGAATGGCTGAAAGTTAAAACCTTTTCAGCATCAAACTGACTTTTAAAAAGCGGAAACGTGTCGTCTACATACCGTTTATAAAGTAGTGGATGGTAACTAAGAGCACAAGTATCAAGCATATGCTCTTCCAGCAGCACATGAAGATACCGGCGAAGATGGAACCAAGAGGAACGCTCTTATCTATACCATCAATTTCTGAGTAATAACATGCGTTGAAAACAAAGAAAGGTGTCCCGAACCGGTAGGTCTAAGTTTCTTAAAATCGCTCTCACAGAAACCATTACTATCAATGGTCTATTGTACAGATGTACATTCTAACCTAAGGACTCAACATCGTAGCTTACCATAACAAGAGCAGTCCTGAGCAAGAATAGCATTTTTGAACCCAGATGAATTTTTAAGGCAGTAAGAATTTAAAGCCAAAGGGGCAAGCATAGAAGCTAAATACTGCAAGTTTGTAATTGGCGTTATTATAAGACGGTAAGATAGGGCGGATAGGAACATTATAATTATCTTTGTTGGTCGTACACTGAACCATAAGATGGCCATGAGCTGTACAGGGACTGATAGGTATTCTCAGTGATAACCCCACGGTCTTTTAAGATTTACAGATATCGATTAAAATTGTCTTCTACTTTAAACAATGTGGAAAATTCAGAACATCCCCACTTCTGGAACTTGGCGTTATTTAAAACTGTTTCCATTAGTCATGTAATCGCCCTTATTAAGAATAACAACACCTTTACCTTTATCAGGACGGGTAAAAACAATGTCCCTTTTTTTGTGAAACATTTGAGAATAATCAAATTCGCCTTTTAGAAAATGGAACCCAATCAGACAATTTAGAATAAGTTTTATGTGCTAGGCCTCGAAGTTTTTATCGTAAGTTAGGTTGAGGTTAAGGCTAACCAATCTACAAAACAGGAACTCCAGACTACCAACGAACTGCACAAACGAGGGTCTGTAACAGGGCAAAGCAAAATCCAGACCAAGAGAGAGAAGGAATTACTCTCGTTTCGATAGGTGTAGTTGAAGTAACTGAACACTTTTATTGTCATGATTAAATTCCAGAGTAGAAACGCCAATTTTATTTTGTTTTCTCTCGTGAACCTCTTGGACAAGGGAAACAAAGGAACTGATACTGTCATTAAACAGATAAGTGAAGATGTAACGGCCGAAGTTAGATAATTTGTTAATAACACTTTGGAAGAGAGTATGATTAGCGCTGGACAACTTATGAATAATATTTTGTTTACAATTAGCCTCCTTATTAAGAAGAGCAATTATGGAATCGGAACAAAATTGAGTGTTATACAAGGATTTATTTTATATTTGAAATTAAAAAAAAATTTGGCGTGACTTGGTTAAGGACACGAAATTGTAAAAATTCCAGGTCACATTCTGCCTTCCGAATTTTTTGGTTCTGCGTTCTAAGCATCATACTGTCGCGTCTTGAGCGATGGTCCATATCTATGAACGATGTATGAAAGTTCTGGCATCGGTTATGTTGTTTCAGTCGTATAATAAAAAGAAGGCGAACAGACAGCGTAGATGCGTCATCCTTCAACGAAGTGGACTCATGGCTAATATTACGGAGGAGAATCCCAATTAACATTCAACAATCACAAGTTTTTATACAATACTTTAACAGCAACTACTTTCCCACCCACTTGTTCTTTAAACACATCTCCAGTGTTTTAAATCATATTTTTGTTCCACGTCATCCTATTCCTGGCGTTCCTAAATTACCTTTTCATTCCAGTCTTCCTTTCATTCTTAATACTGCCTTTCATAAAGAACTCCAAGCTTTAATATCCGGTCATCCCCATACCGTGAAAATCAAAATTCTACCAACAAACCCACTGACTATCGGTAGCAGCCTTTTCCCGCTGAAAAGACCGTTTGAACCCGTTAATGACCTCGTGTGGTATTTTTAAAGTTTACTTGTTCTATGTAATCGAGGAACCTATATCGGATCCACACACAGGTTACTTAGGGTCCGAATCGACAGCCACAGAGTTGTCAGCTATAGAACTGGCACTAAGCTTTCAAATCCCGAATTTTCCAACATCAGGGATCATGCCGATAAATGTAAATTTACAGTTCAGTATAAAGACTTTAAGGTTTTTGGGAGAGCCTCCAATCATCAGCTTTCAGCAATTAATGAATCATTGTTTTATTAAAAAATGATCCATTCATTGAACACCTATTCTACGTCTACTACACTTCTTTATCACTCGTGAATTATTTACGTTTTTTCCGGTTCGTGGTCAGTCCTTCCTTTGCCTTCTCTCTCATCGGTTGGTCCTTATATTTCTTGCTCTTTTTTTTTTGTTTAGTTTAATTGTAACTTATATTGTATACTTTAACATCTGTTATAATTCTATTGCACTCATTTGGTTTTACTGCCTTCGTGGCTTGATAATGAGGACCGTTGATGGCTTCGAAACGCTGCAACAGAATAAATATGACTCCCTTTATAGATATATAGATATTTAGTATATCTATATTCTATCTATATCTATATATATATAATTAATATAATATATGGATATAATATATATATATATAATATATATAATATATACACATACACACACACACAAGCGAGGAATAGGAAATGTTCACTTAGTAGAAGGACCAGGTGCAAGAGTAGACGCAGATTCCTATTAGAGTGGTTTATTTCCTTCGTTTCACGACCCTTGTTTTCTTATTACTTCTACTCTGAAAGGTTGGTGTTGGTTCCCGCGAATTTTTTACTATGTTTGTGATTTTAATTATCGTTTTATATAAT
>NC_061090.1:77178397-77180897 GCF_015104395.2 Macrobrachium nipponense | reverse complement strand
GCGATGTTACTGCTTATTTCAACTTGTATTAAAAAAAGCGGTAAATAGATTTTTCTTTTTTGTTTGTTTTTTGTTTGTTATGTCAGCGCCCGTTCGCCGCCTTCGAAGGTATCTAATTTGGAATTTTGTTGTAGTCCGCTGATGTTAGCGACTCAGCGACTTTTAATGAAAACGACAAGGAAGATGCGTATCCCATTCAGTAACGCAATGACCCACAGATCACTCATCTTATCTTTCTAATAGTATCATCTTCTTCCTTTCATACCAGATGAATTCAGCCTTGGCAATAATGTGGTTGTTGTGGCTTGAACAGATATTGAGGTGAACTTCTGAAAATCCAGATGAAGTCGGTGAGAGAGAGAGAGAGAGAGAGAGAAATTATTTTTTTCTGACACCGAAGTGCTTGACCCATTATCCAAACTGGATCGGTAATCACAGTCTACTTTGACGGCTTTCCTCTCCTTAACTGGTGGCTGGTGGATGATAGGAATCATTAGCCTTTTGCGACTCTCCCCTTTAATTCGTTGGGATTTGCGTTCCCCTTTTTCACATTTCTTTCGGACGAGGGGATTTTTCCCCTCTTCAAAAATTAATTCCTCGCGCAACCTGCGTGGTCCTTCAAGCTGGCCTGTTTGTCGCCTAAGCGGGAGTGTTTCGACACTCGTGTGCGCTTTTGTGCTTGATATTTTGCCTGCATTTCGGAGACAGTGCGCCATAAGCTTCGCGGGTGTGTATTGCCTCAAAGCAGGTATTCGCTGCTAACGTGTGTATTCGAGCAGAGAAAAAAATAACAGCCACGTGAAATAGGAATATTCAGAAATGTTGCGATACAATGCCTATGTTATGGCGACGACAGCATCGTATAAAAACTGGGAAAATGGTTTCATTTTCGTTATGTTCATAAATAAACGCATTCGTGACAAAGTCGTGTAATGTGACATATGTTCTACAGTTTTATTCGCTCAATTATCTCTATAAACCAAAATATTTTCGCTGATTTATCTCAAGGAACAAAAGAACTTGCCAAAAAAATTCTTAACTTTATAAATGCTATTTGGTTTTGACGAGATATATTAAGCTTACAGCTTATTATTACTGAGAAAAAAAAAATCCCTCGGCTCCAATCTGCCTCCATAAATCAGGCCAGCAACTTGCACATGCAACTGTTGACAATCTGCAAGTGCTTTCAAGAGCTGGTAAACATTAACTTTCGTAATTGCATTTCTGCGGGTACGTGCTGTGACGTCATTTCACCTAATGTAATTCCTTCGTATGCCAGATGCTTGTTCTTGATTGCAGTGTCTTCTGTCTTCAAATTGTCACGGGTCTGATCCAATATTTCATTGTGAAAGGAAAAAATAATTGTTACAAGAACTTACCATGTTTGTTAATAATCTCAGAAAGACTTTTTAACTGTTTTCAGGACATACTTTTTCGAAACGATATGAAATCCAGAATTTTTTTCTGTTCATTCATATATTTCAAAACTATATGAAGTTCAGAATTTTTTTTCTGTTCATTCATATATTTCGAAACGATATGAAACCCAGAATTTTTTTCTACTCATTCAGGTATTTCGAAACGATAAGAAATCCATATTTTTTTTATTATTCATATAAACCCTCTTCAATAAAATAAGAAATATTCATAATACTTTTTTCAGGTAGTTATTTGAAGACACTCTCTTTAACGAACTGACCTAATATTACGAAGCGGTGTCAAACTCCCTTAAAGATTTCCATTCCCTTCAAATTTTTCTCCTTTCTTTATCCAAGTCTTTATCCAAGTCTTTATCCAAGTCACCCTCACTTTATCATTGTCCATTTAGAAAAACGACATTTCTTTCGTATTACGTATGTGCACCTTCGATAACGTTCTTTGTTTGTTTGTGTAGTGTTTTTACGTTGCATGGAACCAACCAGTGGTTATTCAGCAACGGGACCAACGGCTTTACGTGACTTCCGAACCACGTCGAGAGTGAACTTCTATCACCAGAAATACACATCTCTGACTACTCAATTGAATGCCCGAGAATCGAACTTGCGGCCACCGAGGTGACAGGCAAAGCTCATAAAAACCACGCCACTGAAGCGCTTACGTTCTTCTTAGTTTATCGGAATTGCCGCTAAATCACAAACAGATAACATTTACTTAGTCTTTTTAGTATAAAAATTTGTCGACGCCCTCTATTGTGTTCTTTGTCCTGTTTTACGTAAGTTTCCCGTTATATTTGTTGCCAATCTTGATATCATTCACTCATGATATATTTCTCAGTACACAACTATAGCCGAGCTCACCTTTTTCTTCACACATTTATCGCAAGAGTGGACCTTATACAGTGAAAAAGGATTTCTGTTCAAATCTCCCTTCATCCTAAATCCCACTCTTCTGAGCCTTCAATCCTGATCGAAATCCCTCCCAGGTATGCAATGGTTTTCTCTCTCTCTCTCTCCTCTCTCTCTCTCTCTCTCTCGCTCTCTCTCTCAATCTCTCTCTCTCT
>NC_061090.1:77140897-77173397 GCF_015104395.2 Macrobrachium nipponense | reverse complement strand
GTACTTCTTCTTCTTCTTCTTCTTCTCCTTCCCTACCTCAATTTACTTCTTTTTCAATCGTCAAGGGACTGAAAATATAATCAAAGGTGTCGGAAGAATTTTGGGAGAAAAATGTAAACTTAGGCCTACATGCGTCATTATTGGTTCGTAATTGTAGAGGTAAGCAGACCTTTCTCACCCCCCCCCCCCTTTTTTTGTCAATATCCCACGATAATGAAATTCCATTCAGTGGTAGAAACCAATATCCTCTCGCGACAGATGTCTGTCTGTTTACTATCATGTCCAATTTAGAGCGAGTTAAAATATATATGGAATTCGTCCATCCAGACATTTTCAAAAAGACCTTCTCGCACTATTATTACTATTATTATCAAAACTGTTTCTATTCTTGTTGATTATAATTGGATGTTAAATTATATTTAACATTCTTTCAAACAAAACAAAGCTAACTAACGAAGGTTGTTGAAGAAAACTCAATGTCTGAAAACGCTAGAACAAAAGAAAAAAAAACTGGTCTCGGCTTAGAAAACAAGAGAAATTATAATTTATTTATCCTCTCCAATCCCTAACACGTTACGTAACAGTTTCTTGCCTGCGTGTGCCATGAGAAAACCACGGCCACGAAATGCTTCTTCCAAATATTATTTTCGGATACGACCTCTCTCCGTTGAATTCCTGTGAAAAATCCTGATGGGGAATGAAAGGAAGAATTTCTCCTGTCAAACGCAGGACCTCGAAAACCCAGAAGTTGGGAGGTGGTTGCACGCTCATTGTAATTCCCAAGATCTGGTGAATGCCACCCCAAGTAGATTTAGTACGTGTACGACATGCGCTCCAATACTTTCTCTCAGATCAGTAGTGTTTTTTCAGTGTAAAATCTCTCTCTCTCTCTCTCTCTCTCTCTCTCTCTCTCTCTCTCTCTCTCATCATAGCTACATGCTCCCATAACTGACAAGTAAAGTTCTTTAAAATCTTTAAAAAAATCTATTTTTGTTCCAGTCACCTAGGTAACAGTCAGATTGACTTTGAAACTGCACTTTGAGATATTCCGTCGAGCAGCGAAATACTGCAATAATATTTATGGATTTCAGAGTTCCTTCTAGTCTAAATTAGCTGACATTTAGTAAACCGCTCGTCGTTTAAGTGTAGAAAATTACTTACTTCGATATGGGATATAGGCCTAGGCCTTTAATAAGCCAAGGAAAAAACGCTAAATAAACAATTAAACAAGGTTCACCCATCTAAAAGAAACGAAGAGAGAGAGAGAGAGAGAGAGAGAGAGAGAGAGAGAGAGAGAGAGAGAGGGGAATGAAAATTCCAACCACTTTAAATGAGAGAGCTGGAAAAAGGTAGCCATTGCTATCAGCCACCGGCTGCAATTAACGCTCGAAAGACCATAAAAGTGGAAAATGATTTCGGATCCAAATTGATTAACGCTTAAAGTAGGTTTCCAGACAAAAAGGAAAAAAAAATCCTATACTACGAAATAATGCTTGCCTCCGTTTCATAGGTGAATTCCACTAGCATAGCATTGGAATGCGCTATGAAAATTCATGGGGCAACAAGGTTTCCAGTGAAACAATTGAGTGAAATACTAAAAAGCGAGAAACAGCCTTACTATTTCGTAATATTTGTTGGCAATCTGGCAGCATACGAGTGTTATTTCAAAGTCCATGAGAAAGAAAAGTATACAATGAGTAAAAACAAAGATATTTGTAAGGAAGACGAAAACACAAACACACACGCACACATACACACACTTAATTTGGGGCTATCATATTTCTAATAAGGCTAAATTTTAACCACAATATTTAGAGAAATGCTGACAGCAACGCCTAATGCGTAAATAAAGTAGCAATACAGCAAAGACGAGTATCGTCATTAATCAGCAGAGAATTATAATTTTCTAATAGTAAATACTGTCTGCCTGTTTGGAGTTTCAGATAATACTGACAAATGCTTCCTTCGTATACCACTGGATAAAAGATAGACTCAGTGTGAGTGAGTGTGTGTGTGTGTGTGTGTGTGAAAGAGAGGTTGGGAGAAAGCCTGATTTCACAACAAGATCTTGCGCCTAAACAATTAGCGTAACAAAATAAAGAAAAAAAAAGCAAAGATAATAGGCCCGTTCTTCTTCTCAATGAAATATTGGACACCGCGAAAACCAAGGAAAAGTAAAACCTTGAGTAAAACCATATCGGACTAAATTCTCGTCAACAAATCGGTTGCCTTTTCTGCCCAAAATGAACCAAAATCCAGATAAGCCAACCAACCCGATAAGGTCAAGGAAATAAATTAGATTACAGTTGGAAACGCTTGCATAATTAATCTGTTTAATACTGAATAATTTCAAATGTTCAGGAATAATGGAATACCAAAATATTGGAGGTGATAAAAGCCACTACCCAAATTACAAAATGAACTCTGAAAACGATCATTGCCAACACGTGCGGTATAGTTGAGCCTAGCTGCGAGCGCCCTCACATTCCCCAACATACATGTGTATGTATGTATATGTATATGTATATATATATATATATATATATATATATATATATATATATATATATATGGTTCTAGGTATTTTGACTCCTGTTTTTTTTTTTTTTTCGTCCCGGTAATTCCAACTGGACTCCGGTTTCGTTAACACCCGGTAATTTGACACCCAAATCAACAAATAGCTTATTTAGGAAGCATAGTGTCCGTAAGTATTTAGGGCAATTACCTTATTTAGGAAATGGAAAGGACATGATTTGATTGTTTAATAAGTCGAAAGCTTAGTTTATAAATATTTTAATTCAAGTATATCAGTAACAGCAGTTGCATCTGAGCTCCTGGCGGTATATAAAGACATTTTTCATAACCATACCTCATGTCATTATTCAGAGAAAGCACCCGTGGAGGAAAGCAACTCATAGATGACTTAAATTCCATTTATGAAAGGAAGCAAACAAACGCTGATGGATAGAAAATTTAAAGGAAGCGTGAAGTGATGAGTGGCAAAGCACGTCTATTAATTAATGTATTCAGGAACGCTTTGCAACTCTTCACTTTACATTTCCTATAAACTTCGATCCATCAGCGTTTGCTCTCCGCCTTTCGTAGATGTAATTTAAGTCATCTACGAGTTTCTTTCCTCCACGGGTGCTCTCTCTGAATAAGGATACGAGGCACGGTTATGAAAAATGCCTTCTTACCGCTAGGAACTCGGATGCACCTGGCATGTTTGGCCGTGTGGAGTACAGTTTGTGGGCGGAGTCAGTCCACTCACCAGAACGGATGAACTGATGGGATTACCCAAAGTGCTTCTGACAGAGACTGACAGGTGGCTGAGGTGATCGCACGTGTGGATGGATAACCAACGATTTTATGACAGTTCGCTGCTGGATTTCGCCTGGCTACGACCGCAGCCGCTCGAACCAGAATCTGAATAAACTATATATAGGCATAATTCATTTCATTGTTAGACCTTGCAGCGCTATTTATAGATCGTTGTGAGTACACATCTAAAAAAAAAAATATTTTCATGTGATACAGACAACTTGGTATAGGCCTAGGCTAGTGTCCTGCCTTTCAATGAAAGGTATTACTAGTGAAAGGAGGCTTCACGGGTCCATATCATAAATAACTAATCAACCCCCAGTTCTAATTTAAACTTAATATTGCATGAGAATAGACATCTCTCTTTAAATGGCGATTAAGTCTATCACGCCTTTTTGTTCTTGATTATTATTAAATGAATTGCCGCAGCAGCTAGTCTATATTGCTCCACTTCCTCAAAAGCCAGCGGAGTTACCATCGGTGCCATGTAGTGTTGCCACGACGAAGGGAAGGCGAGAAATGACTGAGGACAATGGCCTCGAGTTGGCAGTCCGACTGACAGGTCTACTCTTCGTGGGTGAACTGACAAATAAGCTTGGGCTTGAAAACTCGTCCAAACTGACATAACTTAATTAAAAAAAAAAAAAATTTGAAACCAAGCCTTCAACTTATTAAACAATCAAATTATGTCATTTCCTTTTTCTAAAATAATGCTTCTTAACTCAGCTATTTGTTTATTCTGGGTGTCAAATTACCGGTGTTAACGAAAGCAGATTTCAGTTTACCAGGAGTCAAAATACTGGGATAAAAAAGCCAGGAGTCTACATACCGCCACTATATTTAAAAATATATATATATATATATATTATATATACTATAATTATATATATGTATATATATATAGTTACTATATATAGTATATATATATTATATATATATTTATTATATAACTATTATATATAGTTGTATGAAAATATATATGGTTTATATATTTTATATATATATATAAACATATATTATATAATATATATATATATATATATATATATAGATATAATATATATATATGTATGTATGTATGTATGCATGTGTATGTGTGTGTGTGTGTGTACAGACAGTGGTACCTTTCCATTTCTCTGTAAATTCTTTGGAATGATACAGTTAGTCCCAATCCTTTCACAACCTAACTGCGACCCACTACAGTAGATTTACTATCAGGTATAGAGGACTCTGCATTTAGTACAATGACCCACGATGGGGAAGAACCTACTTTACCCATATTTTATCTTTGCAAAGTTTTAATCTTAGCTAGCTTTAATAAATGTATATGTATGGATACAGTATATATATATATTATATTAGCAATTTTTTACATTTCAATTCGTGGCATTTAAAGTAATTGTACTCGGTTAAATTTCAATTTCATTCTCTCTTAATGCATCAAGAAAAACGGGTTTAGGTTCGTTTCTCTCCCACCTAGGGTTGTTTGTAGTATTTAAGTGGTACCTCGCCCATGAGTTCTCTCTCTCTCTCTCTCTCTCTCTCTCTCTCTCTCTTTCCATGTATTTATTCAGTTGGATGGTTGTTTGGTGGTTCCACTTCCTGTACGTTTCCTCACGACGTTTGGTGGGTACCGTTGACTGAGGATGAGGGATGGTGTATTCGGCTTTTAGGTTGGATAGTTTTTCTGACATTATTTCCACAGGACGTTAATGCGATGGAGATTTTCTGCTGTTTGAAGGCCTTGCTGTATGTGAGGGACTCCTCCTCCTGAATTACGCAGGACACTGCTGGTGTTCCCTTCTGTTTGGAAAGTTAACGATTTTGCAGCTTCGTTTCCTGTATAAATGGGGGCACCTCCTGTGCTACGGACGAACAATCTTCCTGTTTACTGTAGCGGGCATTGCCTGTGCTTTACTTCGCTTTTATTTACGCTTTTGCATCACTGGACTCACCTGTTGCCCTTAGAAGGACAGACAACCTGTCTTTTTTCCCCTCGTCCTGCTAACCTCTGGAGTCATGGAAACGCCTGTATAGGTAAGTGTAAACTGTGTTTACACTTACCTATACTGTAGCTGTATATCCACTTGTGTCTCCGGGATCGTTTATTTTACTTCAACGTTGAATCGCCTTATTGCTGGGCTAATGAAACTGTAAGAGTTTATAAGTTATTTATATTTGTTAATAGTTTGGGCATCTGTAAAATTCCAGGATGAAGGTTCTAAACCCCCTCACCCTACGTTCTCTTCTATGTTTCAGGGCTTTATGGGAATAAGTTGTTTTCGTTCCTCCTCCAAGATACTGTCTCTCTGCTTATCTCATGAAAGAGCATATTATAGGTAAACGGTCGTACATATCTTTATCCAGTTTTTGTTGTGGGGTTTATTAGGGTTAAAATTATTTTGTGCTAAATACTTAAGTTTGTTCAGTATCAACCGCCACAGTAGTTGGCGGTTAGTCAAGCCCAGCATATCAGTACACAAAACCCCGACTTTGGCCCAGGAAATATTCAACTGACCGGAATGAAACTCTGGCTTTAGAGGTTTCCCACTATGGTCTCTAATTGTGCCGAATTTTATCTAAATCCGTTGAGCCGTTCCGGAGATCTAATATCGATTTTTGGCGTTCAGTGGATGTGGTCGGGAGCGGTTGGGTGAGTGAGGGTCCAAAGACATCTTTCGGGGTTTGCTTTTTGAAATAATTAGTTTTAAAGTTACAGTGGACCATTCTAATAAACTTAAAATATCCTGACGCTGAGGTACGGACTGCTCACAACACTAGAAGAGACTGGTGTTAGGAGAAGTTGGCTGTATCACTGTCAATTATCTAATGTCTATTAAATTCTAAAACTCTGAAACGGAAGTTTGTTTGTACGTATATTGGATCACAGGATCTAGTGTTGATTTATCTGTTCTCCCCCTCCCCTTCTCTCTTTGCTCCCCCTTCCCTCTCACCTTCAATCTTCCCTCTCCTTGTCTCCCCCTTTGCCTCCTCATCTTCCTACTCCTCCTTCCCTCCCTCCCCATATGGTACGGATATGGGTATAGGTTTGGATAAAGGTTTTTAGTTAAAAATGTGGTGACTAAAATAGTGACCGAACGGGTCCTGAGTGGTCTACTCTTAATTAAAAATTATTACGCTGAATTTACCTACGCGGTTTTGGCTTTCACGATCGTTGACCTACCCTAGTTTTCACACACACACACACACACACACACACACACACAACACACACACACACACACACACACACACATATATATATATATATATATATATATATATATATATACATATATATATACATATATATATAAATTGTATGATTATGCAGCCAAGGAGCTTAGCTGACCATTATCACGGAGAAGCAACATAGGCCTAAGAAAACTATATCTAAAACCTAAATAAGACCATTCCTTTGTTACCACATTTTTCTTGATCTAGGTCGTTGCCATTGCAAAGAGAATTAAAAAGGTAGTGGGGTGGCGGGGTGTTCTCCTTACACTCCTTACTCCTGAAATCGCAGACAAAAAATGATGAAATCACAAGAGACAGATATGGAGGCCAGGTGATATAAAAGAAGGGGTAGGACGAAGGGCGTTATTCTGTAACCTGATAAATTATGATGAAAGCGAAACGTACAAGTAGGATTCTTGTCTCAATCAGTATAGAAAGCAAGTGTCATCATAATACGAATATTGAATGGGATTTGCTTTGGACGAACCACGCTGATGATGTCAAAATAAAGCAAGAGCGCCTGATTCCAGTACCACCCAGCACTGACTCCGCCCTGTTTTTGTTTTTTTGTTTTTGTTTGTATGGTGTTTTTACGTTCCATGGAACCAATGGTTATTCAGCAACGGGACCAACGACTTTACGTGACTTCCGAACCTCGTCGAGAGTGAACTTCTATCACCGGAAATACACATCTCTCACACCTCAAAGGAATGCCCGAGAATCGAACTCGCGGCCATCGAGGTGGCAGGTCAAGACCATACCGATCACGCCACTGAGGCGCTCTCTACTAGTATGGTTAGCGTTGAGCGTATTATAATGACACGCGCTTTCTATACTGATTGAGAAAAACTCCAATTTTCTGGCTTTTATCATAATTCATTAGGTTGTGGAGTAAAGCCCTAAGCCCTACCCCCTTCCTTTGTGATCCCCTGACCTCCATCTCTGGTTATTGTGGCTGGGCTTCACTTTCCCTTTTGTGATTTCATCACTTTTTTGCCCGAGATCATTTTTGTGACCCTCTGAGTGCTATTTCTGTGATTTTCACTGTTTGGCGATCTTGCCCCTTGTCCCTCGGTTAACCTTTGTTAATTGAACGTGTTCATGCCATTCATAATTCTTTATAGTTGTTAATTAAGATCACAATATGCATATATGTATATGTTTACATATATGAATATATTTATACATGTGTATGTCTAGTATACGTATATACTTATACATAAATATATGTATATATACATATAAATACATATATCATATATAGATATAGATTTATCTAATACATACGTATATATATATATATATATATATATGATGTATATGTATATGTATATATATGTATATAGTATATATTAGTATATGTATAGGTATATGTATATGTATATATATATATATATATAATATATATATATATATATATACTATATATATATACATTTCTATTAAAATGGCGAAAAAATACAAAACTACAAACGATATCGTAAAAAAAAGTACACAACATTTCAAAACCTGAAATAAACGAGGAAGAAATATACCAATCACATGCAAAAGACGCAAGGTTGCAGATGACGAAACCTCTGCATAAATGATTAACTGATTTCTTCCCATAAGTATACCAATAAGAGGAAAGCAACGCAGAATTGGAAAGTAAGTTCTGTAAACTTCAAGATATCAGGACTCTCTACTAAAATTACTAAGGCAACAGCGTCCCCTCCTTCAATGAGAGCCCGAAGCCCATCACAGATAGAAATGCCTATTTTATTGCAGGTCGGTGGAATGCTAATACAAGTGATTTGAGGTCAACCTTCTATCGAAAAGTCTTGCACAAGACATTTCATATTCTCACATGGCGACAGGAAAGACTAGTAATTATTAAGAACTTGGTATTTCAATTGCCCTACTCTTGGTACCATCAAACTGTCTTTCCTGCCGTCCAGTCTTTAAAGATGGGTAGTTTGCTAACTCCTCCTCCTTCCATATGCTTTACTTGAGCGAAAACGGCGACGAGGAGCCAGGCAGCCCGGCCGTCAGGCAGACTCAGAGAGAGAGAGACACAGAGAAGAGAGCAGAGACCTCACTCACCTGGGAAGGTTCCTACAATTTTGATTCGTCCGACATGCCTGTCTTAAGCTAAAGGCTTTTATTGGGATCCCTGGTCTACGTCACCCTCTTGTGAACATCTGCCAAAATCCATCTGCAACGCCTTTGTGCATGGTTCGACAATGGTGATTTAGCTCTCGGACTAGTAACTCTAGCTTATTCATAAATTCACCTTGTTAACACTTGGGATGGTGTTTGGTTTCAGTGTATCGGCCCTTTTATTTCCTTCCTGATACTAATGTAAACCTCAGTTGCTCAATTGTAAGACAGCGAGCGAAGCAGAACGAAGGAAACGCCCTACGCTCTACGTGAATTGCCCTGTTCTCCTACCAATTGTTTGTAACTACGGTACTACGTCATTTTAAAGGCTTATTTATGTAATAAATATCATATTTAATTACATTTTTCCTTCCAACCTTTATTTCAAACCACAGATTCTTATGGTGTTCTGCTTAAGTCTTGTTACGACGCTTAGTAAGTGGCCTTGAGAAGTATTTACTTTTTTTTTAATTGAACAAAAAACAGAACGGCGACTTCGAGATTTATATATATATATATTATTATATATTGCTACTTTCGAAATGCCTATTTCCCCTCTTTGAAATGTCATGTAGAATTGTGTAACATTTTTTCAGATTCCTAGATAGTTTAGAATAGGATGTTTTAAATGTGTGTTCAGATTTCGCATTACATGATGTAAAAGAATATATATATATGACATAGAATGTAAAAAGAGAGAGATTTTCTTTGTCCGTTCAAAGCTATAATTGTTTCAGTAACTTTTCATCTCCCCAAGATTAAGCGAGCCCGAATCTTTGCGTTGTTATCAAAACATGTCAATCTTAACCCCTTCTTTACCGGGTGGGTGAGCAGAATGTAAACATTGCGTTCGCTGCCGAACTGAATCTCTCGGTAGTGACTCCAGTTTGGAGGGGTGCCGATTGTAAAAATATTTGCCAAAAATACACTAATCAAGACAGGCTAATGAAATTATCAGGTATTATTAGCACTATAATAACGCATATTCTCTGTTAGTTTTATCATCCTACAGGGAAAATAAATGATTTTATGAAAAAAAATGTGAAACTCAGTGTCCCTTGTACAAGGGACACTGGTGGTCGGTGAGAAAAACTACGGTCTTGAATAGAAATTCGGTCTTACAGAATGTTGGTATATCACACCTGGAACATGCACATAAAGTATTATCAAAATAGAACGGTAAATAAGCACGTAATAATCACAAAAAAAAAAAAAAAAAACTAGCAAAAACTAAAGCGAAAGCCCCGCCAATAAATATGGAAATTGCAAATTTATAGTATATCTTTCAAAAATTGGTCAATGTCACTTCTACGTTTTCTAAGATTAGTTTCATCACAGAAAACAACTTTAGGGCATTAGGGGTATCTAAACTAATTTTTCAAGTTTCTTGTCCTCAGAAAAAATCGCTTTCTCTCTTTTTCTCTGGTTTGGTTTTTTATATATAAAGTTACTATAAGGCTTTATTTCTACCTTCATTTATCTGGTGTTCATATCTTTTATTTGTAAAATGTAATAAGTGAATAAATAAATAAATACAGTAAATGATGATACAACTGGTTTTTTACTTGGGTAGAAGTTATTACATGTTTACGCTTGTCTGGTTTTGTGATTTTTTGTTGAGACGCAGTTCATCTGTCACCTACACACTACTGTAAGCAGTAATAATATTTTTTTGGGGTTCAATCATACGTCTGGCATCGTGTCATACTGTTTATTTGCTCCAAACTCTTCAAACCGAAATTACAGAATGATTGGAAGTCCCTATCTGAAAAGAGGAGTTTTGGTGGTACTATGCGTACCACCTTTATGCACCCGGTGCGGTGTAGTAGACTTGAATGGTGGTACCCACCTACCTCCAAACAAACTTTCGGTAATGAAGAGGTTAATTATCGCTCAACCTCCGTTTCGATCGGGTACGTGTCTTTTTTTTTTTTTTTTTTTTTTTTAACAGACCTCGACTCATACGTATGTGTCCTTTGATCAAAGCCACGTGGGGATTGCACATTTTTTATGTGAAGTTGCGTCAGAGTTCGAAGCTACTGGAAGCATTTGTGCCAAGAACGTTTTTGTCATCTGCCCTGTCCAGTTTTCGCAAGGGAAGAAGATTTCATTACATCTTAGAACCTCGAGGCATTAACATCTCGCTCTCGCTCTCTCTCTCTCTCTCTCTCTCTCCATCGCATAGCACTTTTGATCTTAAAGTAACGTAACGTAAATTGGTCACTCGTAACTTGGTCACTCGTAGAGTGGTGATTAATCTGTTTTCCTGCAATTTACTTGAAGTGACTTAGAACCAGGGAAGTACTTAGACTTCTGAAATCAGGGAAATACTTAGACTTTGAAAGTTGTTGATGGAATGATGCCCTTTGATTAATTTAATTACTTACAAGATTACCTCACACCTGTTTTGATGAACTTAGTCTGATTTTATGCAATACTGGTAAGTGTTAAGGGATCACTGTTGCCTTTAGAGTATTCAGTCGTTTAATATGTGTTATGAGGGTTCAGGTGTCTGGCTTTTAGTGAGGTAATAATTGATGAATGGTAACCAGATACTTGGCACTTCGTAACAATATATTATTATATATTTATATATATTATATATATATATATATATATATAGTACATATATACATTATATACATATAATATACATTATCATACATATACATATATAAATATATATATCTATAGATATATACATAAATATACATATATATACATACATGTATATAATATACTGTATATAGTGTAAAAGTATCGGGGCATACTAATTTCATCTAAAATGCAAAATAAGACTGAAAAACCCTCGTAAATGAATACAGAGGAAAACATTTCGGTGACATTCACGAAGATCTTTGCCGACGCACGTGAAAAAAAAAAAAAATAAATAAGATAAAAAGGACTCAACTTCTCGCTAAACGTTATCTGGAGCCAACACGAACCAGTCAAGCTCTGTCACTCGCTGACAGACGTGAAACGGATACCTGTACTGAATATTATGATTCTTATGACGAGATTCATGATTCTAGTCTCTGAACCTTCCAGCGTCACTGACACTGAATCTCCAACATACGCAAAGCAATTATTTACTCGAGTAAATCGGAAAAGTTTGGAGAAGACGCACGCCTGATTTGATGTCAACAACTTTCATAAAACTTCAAGAACAAAACTCAGTTGCCTATTTAACTATCGTTTCGCTCATCTACATTTACACTCCGTTATGTGGATTACAGTACTACACTGCTCTGTATCAGTAACTATTCCTATAGTAAATTCACATCAACTGTGCATTTGACGCCTAGGCCAGTCCCTTACGACGCTCCTGATTGGTTGTTGATAAGGGAACACACATCCTGCCTATGTGAACTCTCTCGAGAGACAGAGTTTTCATCCCTGTGAGTGGCTTATCAACAGCCAATCAAGAGCGTCGAAAGGGACTGGCCTAGACGTCAAATTAAGGTGGCCAGTTTTATTGGAGCTAAAAGTGGGACAATATAAATATATATATATATATATATATATATATATATATATATATATATATATATATATCGAGAGAGAGAGAGAGAGAGAGAGAGAGAGAGAGAGAGAGAGAGAAACATCAATTCCTTATCAACAGGCAAAAATTCCTCACTTACTTTCAATTTGCGTACTTTTCACTGGATGAAATCCAAGTGTTGATTTTAACGTAGTGTAGAATTCTATACAGGTTTGTTTGAAATTGATCTTTGTTGTTAGTAGTGCTTTAAGGGTTGGCACTTTAAGCTGTTTTTTTTTTTTTTCCAGATGTCCATATTTTATTCATCTGAGAGAAAGTTCGTTCAGTTGAAGCATTAGTTCCCGGAAGGCAGAGTTTAAATTGAACCAATGCAGACATGTGTTGATGGCTGATATCTCTGGCCTTAAAATGGGTGAATATCTCTACCCATCGCTGGTCTGTTGGTATGTTTGAGGCATTCCATTCAGTTACTTTTTCACTAATGTGTTTTGTAACACAAGTGAACTCATCATATAAAGCTGCATCTAACTTTTTTTCTGCAGCAAAATCCATAGTTTTCTCAACATGCGACGGTCTTTGGAACTTGTATTAATGAAGCCCATTGCATACACTCAAGGTTTGTCAAATGACCTGACCATTGGTCAAAGTACTTGACACTCGTATCAAAAAAATTCACTGCTACTCTTCGGACAGCTGGGGGATCAACCAGACCTTCTTGCTCAAGTTTGCTTACTAGCCCCCTTACTGAGTGTGGCAAAAACGCATTTTCTTTTTTGGATAACAGAGATTGCTTCAAGCTGGATATTGTACTCAACACTTCCACAGCCGGTATATTTTCACCTTCAATCTTTAAAACCACTTGGTGAAAAGTAGCTGCTTGAGAATGAACAAAATTGAGCCATATTTCAGCTTCTGGGTTTTCGAAAAAGCTTTTCAATATAACTGGACATTTGCTTTGACTCAGGAAGTATGATTTTAGACCTGGAAACAACTTTAATATCCTTTCAAATGCGGGCCCAGTAGCTGTTTGTATTCAATGTCCACAAAATTACAGAACTCCTTCAGCTCCTCTACTCTAACTGTATAAATATAGAAATATGTGTATATTTTCACCACCACTGTTTCCACCTAGCAGACTGCACAGCATTATGTACAATGTGTGTAAAACAGCCAATCCCGATTAGTTCTCTACCAATGCATTCATTCAGATTCTTGAAAATGTTATTCACTCCTTTTCTGGCCACACCCCCAAAATTACAGTTAGTGTTATCACCACAAAAACCAACCAATTTCCTGTTCAAATCATGCTGTTCAATTACTTCTCTTAAATATTTATCAACTGTATCTGAGGTTTCTCCTGGTTAAGATTTAAAGTCAAGGAGTTTAACTTGAACACCTTCGTATGGCTGAAAGAAGCGAATCAAAACAGGAAACAACTTGATATTGCCCCGATTGCTTCCATCAGTCAACAGTGTTATGCAGTGAGCCTCCTTTATTTGTTTTTGTAATTCTGCCTCAGAAAATGGTGCAAATACTTTAGAAATAATTGCCTCACACTTTGTTCGAGCACATGAAAACTTTTGGTTCAAAGCATGTTTTCAAAATTTGTGTTGCACATCTGCAGATCTAAAGCTTTGATTTTCCCTGACTGTGTGGTATATACGCCCACAAACCTTCAGCAGCAGCCACTTCCAAGTCCTTATCACTAGGTTTCTCATGTTTGAAATAATCAGTAACTGCTTTACTAGTTGAAGCACTAATATCATCTGACCGATGTTTTTCAGTGCCAAGATGTTTAATTATGTCACCAAATCCACCATGTGCAATACTGCAGTCACTTCTGCATTTTTCACACCGTACATCGCTTGCTGTTGTAGTTTTTCTAATAAATGGATACTTAGACTGCAGATTTTCATTAATACGCCCTTAATCTTTGACATTGTAATTTGGCAATCAATTGGAACTAAGCCCACAGAAGATACTTAACAGTCTACAGTACGGTTTTACGGCCTGAACGGAACACTGTATACTCCTCCTGGAGTCAACTCATCAAACACTAGCATCGCGACGAGACAACCCCCGAAAAAGCGCTAAAATAGAGCTAAATTATATATATATATATATATATATATATATATATATATATATATATATATATATATATAAAGACAGGCCTACTAACAGAAACAATGAAATAAAAAAAAACAAAAAAAAACGACAAAATGTTATGTACGAATTACATAGTGAACATATCGTGTATGGTCAGTATGGTCTACCAGAACGCTTTGGTCTCTGAGGGTGGCTGTCACGTCTGGAGTTTTAAACTGCTCCATCATCTCTCCCTACCTCAAGGGTACATAGAGGCGAGGTAGAGGCCCACTCTGTGACTCTACCCAAAGCTATTCATGTTCAAACCACCAAATCAGAATGTAAACTTTTTTTCATTAATTATAGTTTTTTCTTTTTCATAGCTGTTTTAAATTTATGCATAATTTCATATGATCATATTATAAAAGGTCATTATGTCATTAGGTGACAGAAGTATTCTAAAAGCGGGACATTTGTTCCAAAAAACGGGACATTTATGATCATTTTCTTTAAAAAGCGGGACATTTTAATCCCATTTTAAAAAAGCGGGACTGCAGTCCAAAAAGCAGGACTGTCCCGCTTAAAAGTGGGACTCTGGTCACCTTACGTCAAATACACGGTTGATGTGAATCTCCTACAATGGCCAAACGGACAACTGGTACACGCAAATGACAACGGCATACGGCCAATTTGCCAAAATCAACAATGAAACATTAATCATCTGCTTTGTAGTCTGATGTGCTCAGTGGACGATAGATCAGTTTGTTTTTAGCAAGTGAAAGAAGTTGGGCATTGAGCGTACAGTGCAAGTAACGGGACAGATCTGAGACGACGCTTCGACAAGCCAACAGCTGCCAACTAACTACACTCAAACGATCGTTCACTAGACGATAGGCAGGTAGCGGAAAAGTGGCATCTGCTGTTTCAGAAAGAAAAGCAGAGAATGCAAACGCGCAAATGGAAACTCTGGTGATTCATAAAGTATAAAAGAAATTACAGACGGCACTGTGATCATTATATGAAGTAACGTTATTGGGCTTAGAGATCCCGGTGGATTTTATCAGTACTTCAGGATGACTGACGGTCGTTAAGTTACGCACTATTGAACCCACACACACACATACACACACACAGAGATAAGAATGCCGCATATTAAAAATACTTAATCATTAGACATGAAAATTTATTTTCCGAGTTATTACCCGCTATATTTGTTTTTTCATTTACTTCGTGCGTAGTTTTATATTATACGTTCGTTATTATATATATATATATATATAATATATATATATATATATATGTGTGTGTGTGTGTGTGTGTGTGTGTGTGTGTGTGTGTGTGGGAAGAATGGAATGTTTGTGTGCCTAATCGTAAAGTGTTAGGCGGATAGACGAGGTGCTAGGAAGTGATGGGAAGCTAGTTGTGAAAGAAGGCGCAGATCGTGTATGAGGGTTCGATGCGCTGATGATGATCTTTATGCCCAAGATTATAAAGTGGTTAATAAAGAATGAATGAATAAGGCAGTGACAGTTGTGTTATTTACTTGGGAATCAGTCGGTACCTAAGACGAGATTGGCATGGCATACTGTATGTACAGACCTGGGTGGTCCAAGTCACTGTTTATCGTTGTTAGCAAACATAATTCCCTCTGGGTTTCAATTATTTTTAAGGTGGAGTGAACTTGATATTTAAAGATATTTGTGGCTTAACATCGTTGAACACAAAAACGTCATATGCTTGCAAGTGACACACACAAGCACACACATATATATATATATATATATTGTTGTTTTAGATTAAGCTGGCCTTATGCCAGCACAGACTCTTGCTCATAGAGCAGCCCGTAACGCACATATGTATATATATGTGTGTGTGTATGTATGTATATGATATATATATGTATATATATGTATGTATGTAAATATGCATTTATTCATATCAATTAAATTCTTCATTCGGTGGAGTGAGTTACACATAAAAATAAATTAGATATTCAACGACATTTGTGACTTAATATTTGTGAATACAAAAATGTCACGGTGAATATGACAAAAAATTCTCCCATACACACACACGCGCACACACACACACACACACACTCACATATATATATATATATATATATATATATATATATATATATATATATATATATATATATATATTTGTGTGTGTAAGCTTCATTAAGGCTTAACGTCGTTTATACAATTTCGGTGATGTTACGAGTTGTTTAATATTAAGCAGCTGCTGCTAGACAGCACCTGTAAATGACCTGTCACACTTAAGATTATCCATACTCTTCAGCTCACAAGTTAGTTTATTCAGATTATTCCTCTCGCACTTCGGATTATCCTTGCTATTCATTAACGTGCCTCAGACTGGTTATTTATCACGGACAGGATGACAAATGAGCCTCTCGCAGTGGGCACAGAAGCTGGATGAAAATTATCCCTGAGTCCGAATACATATGTATATTTGGTAGTAAGGGGTCGGTTGCCTGATGAACCTTCTCCGTTGCTTTCTATCAAAGGCATCATCAGGCATGGTTTATTTTTTGACAGAAGGGTTTTTACAATCACATGCCCTGGCTGTCATCAACCACAGTTATCGGCAGTGGGCCTAACCTTTTACTCAAAAGAAAGACTGCAAGGCAGCAGATTCCACAGTTGTTGGCGGTGGGCCTAGCTTTTACTCAAAAGTACGACTGCAAGGCAGCAGTTTCCACAGTTACTGGCGGTGGGCGTAGCATTTTACTCAAAAGTACGATGTCTTTTCTTTAGATTTGTATTTAGGATTAATGTTTGGATCTTGGACTCTCATATTCCCATCCAGTGTGCGATTTTTCTCATAATATCATTTACCTACGTATTGGCCTCGATAATATTCCCTTCAAGAGAGCATACGCTTCTCGAGCTTCTAATGTTTTTAGATAGCGTCGCCAACACTCAGCGTTAGAACACTCACTAGATATAAACATCAACGTCACCGGGGCATTGAAATGAAGTTTAGATGAAGTTTGCTTTTCGTCCCATACTTCCCCCGTCTTGAAAGCCTTCCATTCGAAGCAGGTCTCCTGCAAACACTCGTCTTCATTGATATCTTCGTGGTTGCCCCTGAAGCTTTAGAATTTTAATTGCGCAAGTAAATAATGACGCCGGCACCAGTCACCATCATGCTGCGACATTAGGTAACCTCGAGTCAATCAGATCTAGTCCACAATAGCTCTCTCTCTCTCTCTCTCTCTCTCTCTCTCTACTTCTTTATATTTCCACTTGTGAAGCCTTCCCAGTTTCCTAAGGCAAGTTCCTGGTGCCTTTTCTTATCTGTCAATCATGTGTCATATCTTGCCACATAATTAGGTTTGCCTTTTTGTCCCGTCCGTTTCACTCGGACAGAATTTATGTCTCGCACTGAAAATTACAATGGCCTCTCTTATTACTGCATACAAATAAAAACCTTAAGTACATATTTTCTGACACTTCTTCGTTCAGATATAAATAATCGCGCTTGCTCTAAATGTATCAGCTGACAAACATATTTATTCACGACTTTTGTAAAACTTCATCTCCTTATTTTCCTTTATTTTGATTATATATATAATATATATATATATATATATAAAAGATATATATATATATATATATATATATACAGGAGGAGCTTTAACCAGAACCCAATTCCCTCTTCCAATTACATTTTCTTAACCAGACCTCGTTTCCTGTTTTCATTACCTTTTTTTTTTTTTTTCATTCCACGAGGAATGATGTTATCACCAGTTTTCGTGTGTCGTCATTTGGCAGACGTTCTCTCTCTCTCTCTTTCTCTCTCTCGCTCTCTTTCTTAGGTCATTATTATTTTCACGTAATAGTCAAATATTTCGTTAGCGTGTATGTTTGAGATTTTTATGTTTTCTTGCGTTTGGTGGCACTATTCTCTGTCTGACCGTCAGTCCGCCTGCCTGTCTTGTTTCCGTCTCTCACTCTCTCTGCCTGTCAGGCTCTCTCTCTGTCCGTCTGTCTCATCCCCGTCTTCGTCTGTCTGTCTGTCTGTTCCTCTGTCGCTCCCACGGACTTTTAGTACCCGGCAGCTAATCTACCTCCGCCGGAATAACAAAGCCAATTGGGCCAGCATCCTTTCTCCGGACGAATGAGATAGAATTGTAATAATCCCCAGTCATAAACTCGGTTACCCAGCAATTAAATGGATTCATGGCTCGCTCCTTGATGAATCAAGCCGCTGGAGAAACATTACGATACGAATTCGCCCAAAATTTCCAGCAAAGGAAATGCGTTTTGGGGGAGGAAAAGGACGCTTGGCCCAGGTAATGAAAGTCCCCTTATTTTGGGAACGCCGGAGGACGGGCTGTACTGTAATCTTTTTTTTTTTTTTTTTTTTTTCGTAATTATAGGTTTTTTTTTGCTGTGTGCATAAGGTAAAATGATTGAAAACCTTGTGTATGTATTCATTTATATATCTATATATAATATATGTATATAGTATATATATAATATATATTTAAATATAAATATCTCTCTATATATGTGTATATATTTATATGTGTAAATATAAATATTTATGTACACACACACACACACACACACACACATATATATGTATATAACCCATTGCCATTGTGTATGAAATAAGAACTTCGACAGCAGTCGAATGTATTCACCATAAGTGCTGTTTGCACACTATCCGACCGAGACCACGCAAGTTCTCTCTAGTCGTCACCTTCCCCTGATCCTTGATGCTGCAGCTTAAAGTACTTTAAATAAATCACAGCCATGGACTTTGTCTCCCCCTTCCCTCAGTTTGACGTACTGGTAAATAAACAAACTAATAAATAAATATTGCATTCGTAAGTTATGACATGGACGGCAGCTCCTACTTGGAATAAATTCAATATCACTGCGCCCTCTCTCTCTCTCTCTCTCTCTCTCTCTCTCTCTCTCTCTCTCTCTTCTCCCACACACACACACACACACACACACACACGCACACTCTATCAAGACAATGAAACGGAGCCAAATGAACCGCATGATTCAAAACAGACATGTCTCCGGGAAATGAAATTTGAATATTAATGCTCAGATTCCATCCAGGACGCTGCGAGTAAACATGACTGGTTTTGCCATATCTTTGTCCTTGGAACCGGATTCCGACTCTTCCATTGAGGTTTCTAACATTATTCGACAATACGGATTTAGCTTTAATGCTTCCTTTTGAATCGATAAACCATTTTTCCCTAATCGGGACATTTTCTGAGCAAATCAAGACAACAGCAACTCAAAAATAAATCGCCGAGTAGACTCAATTCGTTCATACATACGAAAGGAGCGCCTCAGTGGCGTGGTCGGTATGGTGCTGCTGTGCCACCTCGATGGCCGCATGTTCGATTCTCGGGCATTCCATTGAGGTGTGAGAGATGTGTATCTCTAGTGATAGAAGTTCACTCTCGACGTGGTTCGGAAGTCATGTAAAGCCGTTGGTCCCGTTGCTGAATAACCACTGGTTCCATGCAATCGTAAAAACACCATACAAACAAACATACGAAAGGTCTAATCAAGGATTTTTGACTTGTTTGTTTTGACTTGTTGGAAACAAGCAACGCCCTACAGCATCAGTCTTATTTTTTGTACTGAGGTCCTTACGTAAACACCCAAAATCCCAAATCTCTTTCTTTCACATCGCACTTCCCCTTTCCCCTTACACGTTTGGGGTAATTATTCCCCTCATTCAGACCACCGGAGCATTTCCTTCACAAATATATACCTTACACAACCTGTCTGATCATTCATTTCTTCCATTCGCTCCAGAATAATTGTAAGCTTTTCATCGCAAAAGAAGTCACAGTTTGACAGTACGATATATATATATATATATATATATATATATATATATATATATATATATATATATATATATATATATGTGTGTGTGTGTGTGTGTGTGTGTGTGTGTGTGTGTTAATATAAATAATAATAATAATAATAATAATAATAATAATAATAATAATAATAAGTAATATTAAAAATAAATAAATAAAATAGAAAAATAAATAATCGACTTCTTAACTTTATTGTGGATTTTTTTTTCTTTTTTGTGAATCGAACTATTTATTGTGTGATGTAATATGTAACCAGCCGCTAGAGGAAGAAACGGACGGTATCATTCTTAATCTTCATATGTATCAGGATGCTGAATACGAACATTTACGTATTTATATTAGAGGAAAAACCACGTTCAGCTGGAGAATCGCCCTGCCAAACATATATAAGCAAGCTGACTGCAATCTTCAGTTAAAAAATAAATAAATGAATAAACATCCTCTATCTATATACTATCTGTCAGCTTCGTCGACCATAGTTTCCGATCCAAGGTGTCGTCCGTTAAAATTGAATTTTCTAACGAATCACTTTAATTAGCCCAGCGGATGAAGGCGACTTGAACGATTTATTTAATTAAATTCAGGCAGTTGAGTTATTGCCTGGAACACAGATGACCGAGTCTGCAACATTGCAAACAAACTGGAACGTAACCTAATTGTACTTTTGCTGCAAAAATCTATTGAGTTGAAAAAACACAATTTTTTTCCGCCCGTGACCTTTCGAAGAAAAAGAAGAAAAAGGTTTGGAACTATTTTTTTGTCATAGACAGTTTTTGTGTATGTGTACATACATGCATATATAGTATAAATATACATATGATATATATATATATATATATATATATATATATATATATATATATATAACAAAACTAGTGTATGGCTGAACAAATATTTTGAATTTTGTTTTTTTTTTGTTTCGTTTTTGTGAAAATTAAAATTCACCAGCAAAAAGAACTTTATTTACCAACTAAATAGATTTTTGAAGAACAGCAACGGTAAAAGTAATATATTATATATATATTATTATATCTAATATATTATATATATATATATACATATAATATATATATACATATATATTATATTTACATATATATATACATATCATATATAATAGTATATAGATATATATATATATATTATAATATATATTATATATATTCATATATATCTATAGTTATATATAGTATAATATATATATATAATATATATATATATCATAGATATATAATATATCATTTATATATATATATATATATATATAAATATATATATAATTTATATTATATATATCTATCATTATTATATATAATAATCATATATATATATGGATATTAATATTATCCCATGATATACTCAATATATATATATGTATTATAATATCGTATATATATCTATATATAATGATTTATGATATTAATATATACATGTCTATTATAAATATATATATATATATATATATATTATATATATATATATATTATATATAGATATATTACTGTTACTGTTGCTGTTCTTCAAAAATCTATTTAGTTGGTAAATAAAGTTCTTTTTGCTGGTGAATTTTCACAAAAACGAAACAAAAAAAACCAAAATTCAAAATATTTGTTCAGCCATACACTAGTTTTGTTTATATATATATATATATATATATATATATATATATATATATATATATATATATATCATATGTATATTTATACTATATATGCATGTATGTACACATACACAAAAACTGTCTATGACAAAAAAATAGTTCCAAACCTTTTTCTTCTTTTTCTTCGAAAGGTCACGGGCGGAAAAAAATTGTGTTTTTTTCAACTCAATAGATTTTTTGCAGCAAAAGTACAATTAGGTTACGTTCCAGTTTGTTTGCAATGTTGCAGACTCGGTCATCTGTGCATATATATATATATATATATATATAATATATATATATATATATATATATATATATATGCATATATATCTCTATGAAATACGTGCATGCAACCATATACTTATTTGCATACATACTACGACCGAAATGCTTAATTAAAATTGTTGATTCTATGTTACAGCATATTTGATAGCATTTTATTAACAAAGCAGAAATTAACAAGCAAATGAGGTTTATATCTGTTATGAGCACTTTCATTGCAAAAACGAAAATTCATAATATTTTCCAACGACCCATCGTCCGCAATACGTGTTATTCATTACATCCATCCTCCTCTTTCATCTAGATAAATGAGAAATTAAATTTCAGCTTTAGATTAGCTTATGAATTACATGATATAAAACTTGATAACGTTATCGCAAAATTCAACATTTTGAAAAAATAACATTCGATCATAATGGCGTATCACATATGGTCGCGCATTCACTGCAAATGATAACTTTTTTTTTTTTTTTGAAGGATTTCATTGAATATTCACAGATAATTTCCTGTTATCATTTCTCTTCTTCTTCTTCTTCTACAGTGTGGAAAGATTATTGTAAGTAATCAAGTAGATAGATAAGCCAGGGAACAACGGTAGAACAGTAATGGCAGTAGGAGTATCATCATTAGCAGGTAATAGTAGTTATGGACTTACTTTACTTACTTTACTTTATGTTCCCGCCACTTACCACTGACATAAGGCTGATACAGTTCCTCTCCATCTGTCTCTATCCTGAGCCATTTCCCTCGCTTCCTCTAGGTTCTGGATTTCTTCGTCAAGATCTCTGACAATTATGTCTATCCACCTCGTCTTGGCCTTCTCAGATGGGAATAGACCCCAGGAGAGCACCGAGAGCAGTACAAAAAAAAAAAACAAGTAGTTACAGAAGCTCCAAAAAAAAAAATGCTAATACGGGGCAGCTGCTTCAAGAAGTGAAATTACGAAGAGGAATATACAGGCTAAAAAAAAAAAAAAAAAAAAAAAAAACTAGCATTACTTCGCAACGCTAATTCAGTGCCTGGATAATTCGGCAACCTATGTTTTATTTCAAGTCACGCAATTGAATCTACGCAAGTTTTAATCTAAAACTGATTTAAAGTCCTGCAGACGCCAGTTCTCGGATTATGATATTTCAAGTTTGATAGCTAATGAGGTTTCACTGAGGGCAACAAACATTCTGCGAGAATTGCAGCTTGTTGGTTGAGGGTTGGAAAGTTTAATCTTATTTTTGTGTTTTATGCAATATCGGAGTTAATGGCGCGATCGATATTCAAGCTCCGTGACATAACTACAGTAATAAAATGAAGACGAGAGAGAGAGAGAGAGAGAGAGAGAGAGAGAATGTTTATGACTTATCCTGCAGTGCTAAGAAGCATACAAGACCTGTTTTGGAAGCGTGAGAGAGAGATTAATTGATAGCGTCTATTAAAACTGGCGTCACAGCATCTAGGAGCGCCTCAGTGGCGTGATCGGTATGGTCATAGCCTGCCACCTCGGTGGCTGCGAGTTCGATTCTCGGGCATTCCACTAAGGGGTTAAAGATGTGTATTTCTGGTGATAGAAGTTCACTATCGACGTGGTTCGGAAGTCACGTAAAGCTGTTGGTCCCGTTGCTGAATAACCACTGGTTCCATGCAACGTAAAAACACCATACAGAAGACACAACAACTAGGTTATTGAGAGAGACCTTACAGACCTTACAGTTCGTTCGGGTTGCCCCAGGTCCCTCAGTGTGAGGCACCTCTAATGTCTACCAGAGAGTTGCTAGTACATCTTCCGGTATATTTTGCATCTTCCAATCTTGGATGGTCTGGGATGCAGTTTAGATATTTGTCGAGCTTATTCTTAAACACATCTACGCTCACTCCTGATATATTCCTCAGATGAGCTGGCAATGCATTGAATAGACGCTGCATTATCGATGTAGGTGCGTAGTGGATTAATGTCCTGTGTGCTTTCCTTATTTTTCCTGGTATAGTTTTGGGCACTATTAATCTAACTCTGCTTGCTCTTTCTGATATTTTTAGTTCCATGATGTTTTCTGCTATTCCTTCTATCTGTTTCCATGCCTGAATTATCACGTAGCGTTCTCTTCTCCTTTCTAGACTATATAATTTTAAGGATTGTAGTCTTTCCCAGTAGTCAAGGTCCTTAACTTCTTCTATTCTAGCTGTAAAGGACCTTTGTACACTCTCTATTTGTGCAATATCCTTTTGATAGTGTGGGTACCATATCATATTGCAATATTCAAGTGGACTACGAACATATGTTTTATAAAGCATAATCATGTGTTCAGCTTTTCTTGTTTTGAAGTGCCGTAACAACATTCCCATTTTTGCTTTACATTTTGCCAACAGAATTGCTATTTGATCATTGCATAACATGTTCCTATTCATCATCACACCAAGGTCTTTAACTTCTTCCTTATTTGTGATTGTCTCATTATTAGGTCCCCTATATGCATATAGCTTTCCTTCTCTGTCTCCATAATTTATTGATTCAAATTTATCAGAGTTAAATACCATCCTATTTACCTCTAGAGCGTTCCTATCTTCATCACAAGTAATTTCTCTACTTATTCTTGTTTCATCTGTGAAACTACTCACTACCGAATCCTTAACATTACTGTCTATGTCTTCAATCATAATAACAAACAGCATTGCAGCTAACACCGTACCTTGTGGCACACCGGATATTACCTTGGCTTCATCCGATTTCTCGTCGTTTGCAATAACTATCTGTTTTCTGTTGTGTAAAAATTCTTTTAACCATCTTCCTACTTTATCCACGATATTGTGTTTTCTAATTTTCTTCGCTAATATATTATGGTCTACCTTGTCAAAAGCTTTTGCAAAGTCTAGATAAACCACATCTGTTTCATTTCCGCTTCATATTTTTGAATATGTTCTCACGGTGGACTAACAGTTGGGTTTGTGTACTTTTTCCGGGTACGAAACCATGTTGTCCTATATTAAACAAATTATTTTTTATTAAATGTTTCATAATATTTTTCTTCATTACTCTTTCATACACTTTCATAATATGTGATGTTAGACTCACAGGCCTATAATTACTTGCCTCTAGTCTTGATCCACTTTTGAAAGTAGGGGTAATATATGCTAATTTGTGCTCATCATAAATCTTGCCTGTATCTACACTTTGTCTTAATAATATTGCAAGTGGCTTTGCGATAGAATGAACTACTTTCTTTAACAAAATAGCAGGAACTCCATCAGGCCCTGCTGCAGCTCCATTTTTAATTTCATTAAAAGCCTGCACAATATCAGCTTCATTAATATCTATGTCAGCTAAATATTCACTATTTTCGTCCCTTACTTCTATATCATTATCTTCATTATCTATTCTAGGGGTCGAATTCTCTCTTATATCATTCTGCCAATATGTTGCAAATCTCCTTTTTTTCATTCGTTAGTCTCCCTTCAATTCTTAGAGGGCCTATTTCTATTCTTCTTTTATTCATCTTCTTCGCGTATGAGTATAATAGTTTGGGGTTTTGCTTGATATTTAATAGGGTTTTTTCTTCCAAGTCCCGTTTTTCATTTTCTTTTGATTGTATAATCTTTTGTTCTGCATTTTCTATCTTACTTTTTAGTTATATAACTTTCCATGTATTTTTTCTTTTGCAAGACCTTTTTTCCATTTTCTGATTTTCTGGAACAAGATCCTTCTGTCTCTTGGTATGCATGACTGATGTTTACCTTTCTTCTTCGGTATATATTTATCCACTATTTTCTCTAATATTTTATATATCATCTCCGTATTTACCCTTATGTCATCACTTACGAAAATGTTATCCCAATCTTTGTTTAATTCTTCATTTATTTCTGACCATTTTATATTTTTACTGTAGAAGTTGTATTTTCCATATCCTTCCCACTTTTTCATTTCTTGCTTATCTCTGTTTTCACTTGCTTTGGAATGGACTGTTAATTCTATGACATTATGGTCTGAAATACTCGCATTATAAACTATTATTTCTTTAACATAATTCATCTCGTTCACAAATATACTACTAGAGTATTTTCCTTTCTTGTTGGCAGGTGATTTATTTGTTGAATGTTGTATTCTAGTAGCATATCTAATAGCTTTTCGAATTGCCTCTTATCTTCTGCACTACTATTACTCTCTTTTTTATATGTATAAGTACATCCACAATCTCCTATTCGTTCTTTCCAGTCTACGAAAGGAAAGTTGAAGTCTCCAGATAGGAGAATAGTCCAGTCTTTGTGATTTCTACATATATCATCCAATTTTTCTATTATTCAAACTCTTTAGTATTAGGAGATCTATTTATTACTATGTTTATTAATTTTTCAGATTCAAATTCTACCGCTATTAGTTCACATTCTGAGTTACTATATTTCTCATATATTTTTCCTTGTTTTTTGTCTTTCCCATATATTGCGGTTCCTCCTTGATTCCTATTTTTTCTATCTGATCTATAAGTTTGGAACCCTTTTATTTGATCATCATTCCCAGTCTCTTGGGAATACCAGGTTTCACTTATATTCATTATATCTATTTTCTTTTCAATTTGGGTTAGTTCTTCTAAGTACTCTATTTTTCTTTTTGAGTTACTCGTAACTAAACCCTGCGCACTCATCACTATGATGGTTTGCGTGTTTTCTCCTTCATTAATATTGGTAATAATAAGGATTTTCCCATGTCTCTTTCCTGTTCTGGTATGTTGTTCTTTTTTTCATTTCCAGAAATTCTGATATTAAAAAATCCAACTTTTCCATAATATTTGATCTCCCTTCATCATAGTTATTCATTTTGTGTCTGAATCTGCAATTTTCTCCGTTTCTGCAATATCCTCTTGCATAATAAATACAGTTATTATCTCTTGAGTAGAATCTTGGAGCTGTTGCTTTGAAATATTTTGCTGACACCTCTGCATATCTCGTTGATGGCTTGCTTTTTTCTTTTACCTGATATTCTTCATTCCTCTCTTTATTTGTTTCTTTCTTATTTTGGATTTTATTACTTGATTGGTTATTTATTTGATTATGATTCATGGCTACAGGGTGCATATATTTACATTTTTTGTCGAACTTACATCCTTTTCCTTCTTTTAGGTTTTTGCATATTTTTGGATGCAGATCTCTGCAATCATCCTCATAGCCATCTAGGAATGCACATTTACCATATATTTCATAGTTGTGACATACCTTAGGATGTTTGTAGTAACATCTTTCTCCAAATCTGCAATTCCCTCTTTTCAAAAGGCTGCAGACTTTGTCTTTTTTGTTTATTTTTTCCTCTTTCCCGTCATTGTGTAGATCTGGGTAGAGCCTCTTCGGGATTTTCTTTTGTGTTGTCATGTCGTAATTTATTTCTTCGTAGGTATGCTGCTTTATTGCCTCATATGTAGTATCAATGAGTATCTCTGCATCCATACTTTTATCTTGTTTTTTGTTTTCCTAATTTTTTTCTGTCATTTCAGTTTTGTTTACTTCTCTTCTGTTTTCCTCTTCTTCTTCTTCCTCTTCTTCTTCTTCATCCTCAACTATTTGTACATTCAATCTTGATTTAATAACATTGTCTATCCATGATAGACATGTTGAGCAAAAAATTCTTGTATCTTTTCTCATATCTTGCATTACCTCAGCACACTGTGGATGGGTCGGAATGTTGCATGCAGCACATTTTCTGATTAGGTTTTGTGGATTAACTATGCTATACCACACCTTACACAGTTTGCATGCTTTTGGCATTCTTTTTCCTAATGCATCAATTAGGATATTCACAAGGTTCACCTTATTCATTTTCTTTGTCGGAATATGTTGGTTTATGTATATTTTCTTTATGAGTCTCTTGACCACTTGGATTTTATTTGGAACTTCTTCAATTATTTTCAAGATGTTTTCAGTTGATTTGTTCCAGTTTGAAGGATTATATCCTTCTAATATATCTATGAATGCTTTTGTATCTTTTTGGTTAGGACTGTTGCTGATCTCATAGATGAGAAATGCCAGTTCCCTTCCTGCTACCTCATCGTATTGCGAATTTGCCAAGCAAGCTAAATCTCGCCATTTTTTCCCGCAGTTGGAACTTACTGCCATCTTGTTCTGATTTACAGTATTTCACTTGATAAACTAACTTAGATGACGCTTTATCCTACTATTTTCACACTAATCTTATCACCGATAGTTCACGAACACTTCTAGATATTTCTCAAATTCTAGACGTATGTTAAACTTGTGATATCTGTTGATTAATCTGACTTCGCGCAGGAACGTCTCACCAAGCAAGATGGCTACTATGAGAGAGAGAGAGAGAGAACAACTGACATTGATGCTCTGTATTGTGCAGAATTATGACAAGTGGAATAAGAACATAAGCATGAATAACTATCAAACATTCCTCTGGCCTCACCAAGCTAACAGATCTGTGAGGATGGAGGAAAAATAGGTTTGCGTATAGAAAATCGATTTAACTCTCTCTCTCTCTCAAATGCGGCAATAACCAGTACTTAGTATTAATGACGCTATGACTCATAGAATAATGAAATGCGCGTCGTTAGCCCTCATCAACATCAAACATACTGGTGCAATTATTAGGACATGAATCGAAGTATAATTAAGCATCTCGACTTCCTATATTAGTCTTTACAGCTGTCAGTTCCTCTTCGTCACAAGAGTATGTCAGGAAATGTTGTAAAACCAACAAGAAAAGGAAGATGTAAAGACAGGAATCATCCAAAATATAAGAGGCAACTCACACGACAGAAACCTATGTCTCGAAAACAACACATTATTTCAGACTCAGTTTATTGCTCACTCAATCCTTCCAGTTTTACTGCAGAGGAGCTCTACATTTGAAAACACTGAAAACGTAAAAGAACGCTGCACAAGTCAAGTATTTTTTCCATAAACATAACACAGACGCCCCTTCCTACATCCAGTTTTGAGTGACAGTGGACAAAACGTCACATTCAATAGTCGTCTGTACATGATTTGCAAGATTCCATCGGGATCTGCTGGTCAAACTCGCAAACGCACGCACACGCACTCATGCGCGCGCAAATCCGGTGTCATTTCGATCTTAATTTTCATGGGAAATCTTGAACTCTGTCCAGAAATTCTAAGGTGGTACTTTTTCACTGGTTACTTTCTCATCGACGCTGGATAATCTCTCTCTCTCTCTCTCGTCTGCAACAGACTTCGCATCCTACTTCTATAACGACAAAAAAGTAGGATAAGTAGTATTCGCTCTACTTTTACCATCTTTTCTTATCGTCTCGCCATTTGCGTCGTGTCTCGCCTGATCCTCCCATTTTATTTTCGTATCCTCGAACCACTTCCTTTTTCCTTCGCTACCTGGTGATGATGATTAACATCCTGAAGCCCTAATTAACTTAACCATCTAAATGAATAATTGATGACTGCTCGTTCCTCTCCCCGCTACCCTTCTCTCTCTCTCTCTCTCTCTCTCTCTGCTGGAAAGGAAGATGAACTATTTTTTTATCATTGCAGTGATGGTATGATTATAAATCACAATTGATAAATCTCATTTCTGGTATTTATAACAATGGGTTGTCGTAAACATTTAGTATCTAACACGAAAATCGGTTGTAACTACAACAAAGTACCATTATAGATTCTACACTATATAGACATACTCTTGTAGCAACTTTATCCGAGTTTGGAAATGGATTTGAAAAAAGGTGTTAAAATGAGAAGTAAAAAGCTAAGGCGGAGTAATATGATATAGACAGTATCCGGAAAATTAAATATTAAGCTGTCTACTCGGTATCTGAAGCCTCCCTCGTCAATTATGAGTGAACTCTCTTGACCTTATGGAGGTAATTACAAATACTGATTAATATATTTCAATTAGGGCACTGAGACTCACGAAGGAGGAAATATGACTTGTATATGTGTACACACACACATATAAGTAATATAATATATATATATATATATATAGTATATATATACTCTATATATATATATATATATATATATATATATATATATATATATATATATATATATATATATATATATAGAGAGAGAGAGAGAGAGAGAGAGAGAGAGAGAGAGAGAGAGAGAGACTGTATTAGTATTTATTTTAATGAATACTACCAAGTAGGTATTTCTACTAAATTTAGAGCACACAAAAACACGTATGCACACACATATTTCACACACACACACATATATATATATATATATATAAGATATATTATATATATTATGATTATAAAATATTTCCGGCATGCTCTCTTGCATACGGAAGTATAACTAACAGTGTCTCACGCTCCTTCAATACCCTAGATTCCTCCACCTGTGTCAGGGCAGCAGTGACTGAGTCCTCCGAACTTAATTAACTGAATCCTTCCAGCTGTACCGTCCTTCCGCAGAGCAGATGTAATAATTCATTTGTATATTGAATATGCTATAACTAGCATCACCCTGTATGAACTCGCGACGTGAAGCTGATGTTCTTGGTAGTTATGTAAATCTGCAGGGGATCTGGGAGGAGTCTCGGTAGACTATGTCTGTGCAGTCAGGTGTATCCTGATATTCATATCAATGCATATACAGTATGATATTGCACCACCACTCCCCTTGAGGATAGCTTGGTGCGTTCATATTCGTGTGAGTCTGGGATTGCCAAAGAATTTGGAAAAAAGAAGAAAAACCTCCACCAAAAATTAGTCATCTCTTTTCAGAGGTTACTCTTGAGTGAATGCGCTATCGCTATCAACCCCTACAGCTTAGAGAGAGAGAGAGAGAGAGAGAGAGAGAGAGAGAGAGAGAGAGAGAGAGAGAGAGAGAGAGAGAGAGAGAAAGTTAAGTATATCTTAGTTTAACCAGACCACTGATCTGATTAACAGCTCTCCTAGGGCTGGCGCCCGAAGGATTAGATATTTTTACGTGGCTATGAACTAATTGGTCACCTAGCAACGGGACCTACGGCTTATTGTGGGATCCGAACTACACTATATCGAGAAATGAATTTCTATCACCGGAAATAAATTCCTGTGATTTCGCGTTGGGCCGGGCCGAGAATCGAACTTCGGACCACCGGATTGGTGGAGAGAGAGAGAGAGAGAGAGAGAGAGAGAGAGAGAGAGAGAGAGAGAGAGAGAGAGAGAGATCGTTTTTAAGGTTACTCTTGGTACTATGCTTGTAGTGTCATATTATCATTTCTGGAGCTGTTGCTGTAAGTGCTAAATATCTCTCAATCTTTTGTTCAGTGAGAACAATCATGAAAATGCATTCATTCCATTCTGAGTTGAAAGTTGGAAAAACATTAAAACAAAACAAAAACATAAAACAAAACAAAATCAAGAGTAGATATCAACAGAGCTCAAGAGTTCAAAGGGTTATCAAATCGCCCTCTATAAAATGTAAATTTCTCTCTCGTGGAAGAAAAAAGAAAATTGTGGAACATCAGCGTGAAATTCTTTACCCTGTCTCGGTAAACTTTGCGTTTTCTGTTTTTCTTTTTCTTTTATGGAAATTCTTGGAACTTCGTCATAAGGATGTATCTCAACTCTCTTCCGTTTCATACATTTTCATTCCGGGCGAGTAATTTACTGGATCTCATTTTTTCATTCACAATGTGACGTAAATTGCGTTGAAGTCGATGCCCGACTCTTTTCATTTATCATAGAAATTATGACCTGTTAAGTCTTCTTTTCTTCTTGAAGGTCGATGTGCCCTTATTCCCATAAGAATTCACTGCTTTCTCAGGTTATTGAAATCAGTGATGGACCAAACTAAATTCATCGGTTAGACTCCGTCCGCTCTAGATGCATTACCAGAGCGAGTTTTCTGTACAGCGTATAATGCTACATGAAATTCTAAACCACGGCTCATGAAACCCTCAGCCACAGCCCATCAAACCCTCAGCCACAGCCCGGTGGTGGCCTGTGTTGTTGGCACCTATATAGCGGTACCACATGCACGATCAAGGCTAGCTTTATCCTTAAATTGTATAAAAGCTTCTGAAGCTAGAGGGCTGCAATATGGTATGTTTGACGATTGGAGGGTGGGTGATCAACATGCCAATATGCAGCCCTCTAGCCTCAGGAGTTCTTAAGATCTGAGGGTGGACAGGAAAAGTGCAGACGGACAGACAAATAGCAGCCATCTCAATGGTTTTCCTTTTGCAGGAAACTTTATGAAAACCTTATCCTGTTCTAGTAATCATAAGTTCACATGAATAATCACGCCACCTTTCAAATGAAGGTTCGTTAGCTTAGCTTAACTGAATTCCGTCACAGTGTGAAACGAACGTAAAAATTTCGTGATAATCAAAAAGGAAAAAGTCTAGGGCTACTTAAACTGAAGCCATCCGAAATTGAGTTAATAAATACGAGTTAGGTCTTGCCCGATAATCACCGGATTGCTACTAAAATCA
>NC_061090.1:77123397-77133397 GCF_015104395.2 Macrobrachium nipponense | reverse complement strand
ATTCGAAGGCATAAAGGTATCGAATTTAAATCCTGGTCGGGGCAGATGCACACATTATAACCAAGGTAGACCTTGAGTATATTCCATAAAGGTACTTACAGGTGTGAATTGTTCCCAAAGTAGATTGAATTTGCTATAAGCGGTAGCGTCGGAGAACGTTTAGCCTGACTTCTACTCTGACCTACAACCTTTTAGTTTTGACTTTCATTCCCTCTCTCATCCTTCTCCCTTCACCCCAAGGTAATAATTGTCCAGGAAAATAAGGAGTGGCGAATAGTAGAGAACCACCGATAATCTACGGGAATCCACCCTAAATATCAGAGGCACCCGGCTCAAATACCTCCAAGGAATGTCGCTGGATTGCCATAAGATCTAACCAAACAAGCTAGCAACCTTCACCTAGGCCTACCTGCTTTTCTTCCTGGAGATAACCAGTGTCCACCCTCAGTTCCTTAAGCCCTCCTTTGCAGTTACTTGCATAGGCCTAGAGGAAGCAAACGCCCGATGTGATCATCAGTAGCTGTCTGGAGCAAGGCCTAAAGACATTGGTCTGAACAGCATCGTAAGTAAGACCTCAAGTGTAGAATCATGAGTGCCGAGAGGTGTTTACAGGGCCCAAGTATTGGGGTGGGGGGAAGTTGGTTGGAGGGTACCATTTTCCCGGGGCCCGGCAGTCTGGGTGCCCAGTGATAGCAGCTCATTTATTTTAACTGTTCTTTTCAGGGAATAAAAAAACATCAAAGGATGAAGGGTACTCCCCTAACAATAAAATTAGTTGAACAGGGATGGCGGAAACCATATACTAGACATAGTCATGACCTTGTAATCAGTAACTTAGTATGACAAAACTGCGCAATACATTAGGAAGTACCGGGGCCTGAAACGTTGATAGTGTAGTAGTAGTAGTAGTAGTAGTAGTAGGTGGGATGTGCCTTTGAAACTGCTTCCGAAATTAACCGACTCTCCAAGTCTTCTGCTGTTGCCCCACTTCTTAATGTGAACACCTGCGGTAGCACTTCTCCCGATTGAACTGATGTAAGTTATGGTTGAGACCAAGAACGACAGAAACCAGAAAATCTCCAACCCAAAAGCCGATCAAAATGTAACGTAGTTGGACAAGCATGAGTGGGGAGACAGAGTCAGCCCCTCCATTAGAGATTGGTGTAAAATAATCTTGAGAATGATATTTAGGCGTGAAATTAGGTTGTAATTAAACCTCACGTAAATTTATTTTCTCAATTTCCTGGCGACAAACCAAAAGATAAATTTTCTCAGCGTCGAATATCCCATTGTTGTTGAAACAGTTGCGTTAGGAAAGTAGCATTCCACTGTTGCAAAGTACTGCTGAGTGGTTATTGCTCATTGCTTAAATTTAGAATTGTGTTAGAAATCACCCAAGGTTTGCCTTACATTCATAAGAGCGGCAGATCTTGAATGACCAGTTAGTTAGTATGGTGTTTTTACGTTGCATGGAACCAGTGGTTATTCACCAACGGGACCAACGGCTTTACGTGACTTCCGAACCACGTCGAGAGTGAACTTCTATCACCAGAAATACACATCTCGAACGCCTCAACGGAATGGCCGAGAATCGAACCCGCGACCACCGAGGTGGGACGCTAATACCATACCAACCACGCCGCTGAGGCGCTTCTTGAATGACCAGTTATACTCAACTGTTGGTGCATTTTAAAAAGAAGTCCCTGAACGCATCATTAAATTGTCTACGTTATGATTTAATTTACTCATGATTTTTCGCTATATGTGAAAGCAAGTCATTATTGCTGATGTTAAAATTGTTGTATCTAATTGTGTTGAATATGGTGTATTGTTTTTCTTAATTATCAACATTTTGCTGAAGAAATCAAAGTAGAGGTATCATTTATTTGTGTTTATGGATGTCACTGCTGATATTTCTGTTTTTTCTGTTTGCATATCATCCTGTATTTTCCTAAGTTAAGGGTTGTGCTCGAGTGAATGACTGCATGCCTGATTCCCATTCCCACCTCCCAACACGATCGGAGGGAGACTTGGAATAGCTTTCCGTTTCGTTGTCGTCATTTGTCACTGCATTTTATTATCGCGAAGGAGATTTTGACTGAAATTGTCACATAATGTAATTAACATTTATTTTGAGTCAGTTTTAGTTATTAGCTTTTCTCAGGTTAATATAAAGTTCTGGGAGGTTAACGTAAGTTATTAATGTCATCATCTTCTCATCCAAGACGTTAGATTTGTGTTTTACAGAGAGAGAGAGAGGGCGAGAGACGAGAGAGAGAGAGGAAGAGAGAGAGGAGAGAGGGAGGAGTAGAGAGAGAGAGAGAAAGGGGGGGGGGGGGGGGGGGGTTTACGCTGTTTCCAGATCCTTTTAGTGTCAAATATTTTATCATTTTGGTTATCTTATTTAATTGTTCTGCAGTAGGGTAACGGAAAGTTTTCCACTCTCACCAGTGAGAAGTCTGTGCTGACTGTTATAAATTTATCTCCCGATTAGCATAGTTAAATTGAATTGTGTTTAAAAGTAATTAGATTAACTTTTTATATTCTATAGATTTGCATTGTTTTGTGACATTATTGGAGGATTCTGTCTCGTGAGTTAATTTTTTTTTATTTTTTTTTTTAGTGTCTTTATGTTTTTCTTTTGTTTTATTTAAGCAATGATTTGTCGGCATTCTTTAATATTTGACCTCCATAAAGGAGAGTTGGCTCAACAGCCGTTTCATGCATCCTTACCTTAGCTTCTATCGACACTCCAACCATCCTCCTAATCTTTGGCTCACTTGCTTTAGCTATGCTGTGGTTAACTCTTTCTCTTATCTTACCGCCATAAACCGTATTAGCTTTCAGCAATTGTACACACCTACTTCTGTTCTTTCACGTGCATTTACTTCTCTGTATAACGTGTTCCCAATCAATTCTTGATTACTTTCCTTCGTTCCTCTGTAGTTTTTTCCCTATGAACTAACATTTCCAGATGGAAATGTGACTGCTTGGGAGTCGTTTAAATATCTAGAGGGGAGTCTGCATTCAACGTGCATCTGAATACTCGAAGTATGACCCGAATAGTTTACAACCTCTATTTATCGATTCTAACTGCTCTGGCTTCGCTCAAAATGGACCGCCTATAGAGGATCTTTGATGTAAAACACGGGAGTCTATTCCCTCTTTTCTTCCTTTTCTCCGTCCGCTCTCTCCTTCTCTTGGCCTTTTTCCAATCGAGAGAAACTAATGTCGGGCTTATGAATAAAAACCCAACTCCAATGGATATCACTGACAAGTCATCAACCAGTTTTTATTTGTTCTGGCAATCTTCCAGCTGGGATTATGTCCCGTACGAGAGAAGCGCATTTCCCGCGTTCGTTTCGTCGTTGTTTTACTATGTTAGGGCTCCAGTGAAGTCTTCCCTTTTAAGGGTAGGCTCCACTTTGGGGGGTGCCGATCGTAAAAAATATTTGCCAAAAATACACTAATCAAGACAGGCTAATGAAATTTTCAGGCATTATTAGCACTATAATAATGCATATTCCCTGTGAGTTTTATCATCCTACAGGGAAAATTAATGATTTTATGAAAAAAAAATGTGAAAAAACGGAAATTTCCGGCCCCTCGTACTGAAGGTTATTTGGTGATTGGTGAGAAACTACAGTCTTGAATAGAAATTCGGTCTGACAGAATGTTGGTATATCCACCTGGAACATGCACACAAAAAATTATCAAAATATAACAGTAAATAAGCACGTAATAACAAAAAAAAGAGCAACAACTTTGTAAGTTCAGCGAAAGCCCCGCCGAAATAGCAGACTATAGCTAGGAAGAAATATTCAGGAAAAATTCACATCTCGATTTAGGGACCAAACCTTTTGAGAGTTTGTAGTTAATATGTCACTTGATAGCCTAAAACATCTAAAAATTATATTATTTAGGACAATCAAAGAAAAAACCCCCCCCCCCCTTTTTTTTTTTTTTTTTTTTTTTGAGGTGGGTTTTCTTTGATTGTCCTAAATATATAATTTTTAGATGTTTTAGGCTATCAAGTGACATAATAACTACAAACTCTCAAAAGGTTTTGTCCCTAAATCGAGATTTGAATTTTTCCTGAATATTTCTTCCTAGCTATAGTCTGCTATTTCGGCGGGGCTTTCGCTGAACTTACAAAGTTGTTGCTCTTTTTTTTGTTATTACGTGCTTATTTACTGTTCTATTTTGATAATTTTTTTTGTGCATGTTCCAGGTGGATATACCAACATTCTGTCAGACCGAATTTCTATTGAAGACTGTAGTTTCTCACCAATCACCAAATAACCTTCAGTACGAGGGGCCGGAAATTTCCGTTTTTTCACATTTTTTTTCATAAAATCATTAATTTTCCCTGTAGGATGATAAAACTCACAGGGAATATGCATTATTATAGTGCTAATAATGCCTGAAAATTTCATTAGCCTGTCTTGATTAGTGTATTTTTGGCAAATATTTTTTACGATCGGCACCCCCCAAAGTGGAGCCTACCCTTAAGATACAATGATTACGTACGGGTACAATGTGCCGTACTGCCAATATACACATTATCAAGAATGAAGTTTTTGTTAAGTATCCCTTAGAACAAGGTAGCATAAAAAAAACAAAAAAAGTCGGGCTACTTTTGTTCCATAACTACTTCATCAACGATAAAATATCTTTTCAACGACGTAACCTACAGCAAAATTTTAACGACATCGACCTGCGTTTCATATCATGAACTATTAGTCTAAACGGTTGTGTGTAACATCATAAAAAGTTCTGATAGCCGGTCATCGGTTCTCTCATTGGGCTGGAACCAAGACTCTTAGTTTCGTTCATGTTGTCATTGAATTGCACCTAAAAAATCATATCTTCCTACTATTTGTGAGAAAAAACTTGAATGATACAGAGACTACTGATATCTGAACCCCCTTTCTAGCCCGATATGTTTTCATTTTTGAGCTTTGCTGTGAGAGGCCTTGCTCTATCAAACCTCGGATTCGTCTTCCTTAGTTTTGAATGGCATACACGAATTCTCATTCTCGGAGATCATAAGATAGCTCAGAATGAATAAATTACTTACGTTATTTCAACACTAATACTATTCACTTCTGGATTTTGGAACTTGGCATTCTGCAATGATTTCTGTATTGTTCAGCCTTCTTATTAGCAAACTGGATATAACCATTCACCCCTCTTGGCAGTAAAGCAGATATAACTTTTTTGCCGTCCTGTTAGCGCTATGGATATAAACATTCAACCGTCCTGGCAGTACAACGGAAGTAACCTTTCATTATTCAACCCTCTTGTTAGAAAAACTGATATAATTACTGAAACCTCCTTGTACAATAATAGATATAACCAGTCAACCTTCATGGAAGCACAAAAGACCGAAACATTCAAACCTTCCAGATCTCATAGAGAGACTTTAACCACTCAGCCTTCTCTGTAGAACAACGGATTAATTTTGGATATCTGATCTACAGAACATTTTTATTTTTAAAAACGAAACTCAAATGTAAAGGCAACCTAATCCCCCTTTCTAGTCCAGGCCTGATGAACACAAGTCAAAGACAATAAGAAAAATGGACGTTGATTGACAAGGAAGCCATTGACCTGCTTCTCCATCAAGAAAGGTCTCGAGCATCATGAAAAACAGAAGCAGGAAGAAAATTCCAAATCCTCGCAACGGAAGTCAAGAGACAATTTGTGAACAGTGTAATCCTAAGAAGATTGTCGACGCCTGCAGAGACAGAGTAAATAAGGGAACAGGTGGTCTACCTGACGAGCGCTACGAGGCCCGGTGAGAAGGACTCCGGTGAATTAACCAAGATGGCCGTGAAATTTTGATGCTGCCTCCACCTCTGCCGGCGACATTAGCAGATCAGGGATGAGAGTCGTGAATTTACTAAAGTCTTCTTCTTTGCCACTGTTATCCCTCCATTAAGGGGTTGGTTGCCTGATGCACTTTCTCCACTGCCTTCTGTCAAAGGCATCATCAGGCATAGTTTATTTTTTGGCAAAAGGAGGTTTACCGACTATATGCCCTTGCTGTCATCAACCAGTTATTGGCGGTGGGCCTTGCCTTTTACTAAAAAAGTAAGACTGCAAGGCAGCAGTTTCCACAGTTATTGGCGGTGGGCCTAGCCTTTTACTCAAAAAGTAAGACTGCAAGGCAGCAGTTTCCACAGTTATTGGCGGTGGGCCTAGCATTTACTAAAAAAGTAAGACTGCAAGGCAGCGGTTTCCACAGTTATTGGCGGTGGGCCTAGCATTTACTAAAAAAGTAAGACTGCAAGGCAGCAGTTTCCACAGTTATTGGCGGTGGGACTAGCCTTTTACTAAAAAAGTAAGACTGCAAGGCAGCAGTTTCCACAGTTATTGGCGGTGGGCCTAACCTTTTACTCAAAAGTAAGACTGCAAGGCAGCAGTTTCCACAGTTATTGGTGGTGGGCCTAAACTTTCACTCAAAAGTACGACTGCAAAGCAGTAGTTTTTTCAATCATTGGTGTTAGGCCTAGCCTTTCGCCCAAAAGTACGACTGCACGGCAGTAGTTTCCACAGTTATTGGGAGAGGGCCTAGTCTTTTACTCAAAATACAACTGCAAGGAAGCAGTTTCCACAGTTATAGGCGGTGGGCCTAGCCTTTTACTCAAAAAGAACAACTGCAAGGCAGCAGTTTCCAAAGTTAAAAAAGGAGGCGGTGACCTAGCTTTTTTACTCAAAAGTACGACTGCAGGGCACATTTCGTTATTGGCGTGCCTAGCCTTTTACTCAAAAGTAAGACTGAGGCAACAGTTTCCACGTTATTGGCGGTGGGCTAGCCTTTTTCACTCAAAAGTATACTGAGGCGCAGTTTCCACAGTTATTGGCGTGGGGCCAGCCTTTTAGGCTTTCCCACCTTTTACTCAAAAGTACGACTGCAGGGCAGAGTTTCCCCATTATTGGCGGTGGGCCTAGTTTTCACTCTTAATAAGACTGAAAGGCGCAGTTTTCCACAGTTTTATTGGCGGTGGGCCTAGCCTTTCTCTTAGTAGACTGAAAGGGCAGCAATCAGTTTTTTGGCGGTAACTAGCCTTTACTCTTAATAGACTGAGCAGCAGTTTCCACAGTATTGCGGTGGGTCTAGCCCTTTTACTCAAAAAGTAAGACTGCAGCAGCAGTCCACAGTTATTGGCGTGGCCTAGCCTTTTACTCAAAGTACGACTCAAGGCACAGTTTCCACGTTTTATTGGAGGTGGGGCCTAGCCTTTTACTCAAAATACAACTGCAAGGCAGCAGTTTCCACGGTTATTGGCGGTGGGCCTAGTCTTTTACTCAAAAGTACGACTACAAGGCAGCAGTTTCCACAGTTATTGGCGGTGGGCCTAGCCTTTTCACTCAAAGTACGACCTGCAAGGCAGCAAGTTTTCCACAGTTATTGGCGGGGTCCGCCTAGTCTTTTACTCAAAAGTTTGACGGACTGGCAAGCAAGGCAGCAGTTTCCACAGATTATTGGCGGTGGCCTAGCCTTTCACTCAAAAGTACGACTGCAAGGCAGCATTTTCCACAGGGTTTATTGGCGGTGGACCTTAGCCTTTCCCTCCAACAAAGTACGACTGGGCAAGCAGGCCAGTTTCCTACGTTATTGGCCCCCGGTGGGGCCTAGCCTTTCACTTTTCAAAAGGGTAACGAACTACAAGGCAGCAGTTTCCACAGGGTTATTTTGTGGGCGGTGGGCCTTAGGGCCTTTCACTCAAAAGTAACGACTGCAAGGCAGCAGTTTTCCACCAGTTTATTGCGGTGGGCCTTTAGGGTCCTTTTACTCAAAAGTACGACTGCAATGGGCCAGCAGTTTCCACAGTTCAGTTATTGGCGGTGTGGGCCTAGCCTTGCACTCAAAAAGTACGACTGCAAGGCAGCAGTTTCCACAGTTATTGGCGGCTAGCCTTTCACTCAAAGTACGACTGCGGCAGGGCTGGGGGGTGTCACAAAAGTATGCGGACTTTTTAGTTCATCTTTACAAAAGTACGACTGCAAGGCAGCAGTTTCCACAGTTATTGGGCGGGTGGGCCTAGCCTTTCACTCAAAAGTACAACTACAAGGCAGCAGCAGTTTCCACAGTTATTGGCGGTAGGCCTTAGCCTTTTACTCAAAAGTACGACTGCAAGACAGCAGTTTCCACAGTTATTGGCGGTAGGCCTTAGCCTTTCACGCAAAAGTACGACTGCAAGGCAGCAGCTGACCTTTTAGTCGCCTTATACGACATGCAGGAGCTACGGTGGTAGTATTCTTACACCCCTACCACAGGATCACATGAATTATATTTAAGTATCATTTATGAAGCTGAACTGATTACAGCATTTAGGCCAAAGGCCCAGGGAAATCGACAGTATAAGGTTGAAAGGTAAAGCTGGAGGATAACCTCGCGGTTGCACCGTGACCGTATTGTGAAGAAAGGTTAGAAAATAAGACGGAAGAAAAAGAGTATGAGAGGTAGATAAATAAGAACGGAAGAAAAAGAGTATGAGAGGTACAGTAAAAAGAACGAAAGGGATTGCAGGAGTGTCATTTACTAACATATTGTGCAAAAATTAAGGGATGTGACTCACATAGCAAATATTTATCGCTATAATGCTTCACCTTAACTATTCTTCCCTTCTGTATATGGAGAGAGAGAGAGAGAGAGAGATGAGAGAGAGAGAGAGAGCTGTACCAACGTTTATATATTTCATTTACAACTGGGATTTCAGAAACGAAAAGTTTTCGTTCCGAATGTTAGAAAAGCACAACACAGTTAAGGTGATCTAATAGCAATAAAAAGTCATAACTATAAAGCATCTATCTTTTACACACACACAAATATATATATATATATATATATAATATATATATATATATATAATATATATATATATATATATATATATATATATAGTTACAAATATATATCGCCTCGTCTCCCCAGCATTTATTTAATCTATTTTATATCTAAAAGAGCAGCCATGTTTACCCGAATATCAGCTGATTTTAGGCGGGAACCCAAAGCAGGCCAGCTGTAGTTGCGGGAAGGGGGAAATAAAGACTCTTGTCAGCTTTAGGGACGTATCCCAAAAGGGAGGTGTGTAGCTAGCTAGGTACTTATTAGACCAACGTCTTAAGCTCCTTTTTCCTGTGAACCCTTTGCTGGCCGTATGTTCTGTTTCCAGGATGCCCTGCTCTTGGGGGGATAAGCGGAACCCATCCCCCATGAAACACACCTGCCCTAGACCTCAGTCGCCTCCAGTCGTGACCTCGGACGGATGTCCCAGCCAGCCTTCCATTTAGGCCTACCAAGGCGTTACTGGCGCGCCCAGACCTGAGACAAAGCTGACGCCGCATTCTACAAAGGTCCACTTACTATGGCATCCAGGTACGTCTTGTGAATCTGTCATATTGACAATTCTTTACCTCCTCGTCATAACTATTCCCTATTTTCAAAATTCAAACTCCTAATTCTCAAATGAACATTACTTTGTTCCTTTTCACTGCCTCATGGCCGCATGCCTCCCTTTTTGTGATCGTCCCAGACAAATGAAGTCATTGAATATTTCACTTAACACTAAGAGTTCCTCCCCAGTGTGTTAGACAAAGTGAGTACTGTAACTTGTGCAAGAAATCTTTAATTCATTTGTGTCTAATCTGGGATCTTTTCCAGATGTGCTGTGTCACGTGATTACCGCAAGATAATATGAATAATTTTGAAAACCATCTTTTACGTGAATCTCATTTTAGCCAACTATCCCCTTGTGAGAGATAATATTAGTCCCCGTGTGGACCAGCTGCATTTACTCTTTCTCCAGCCAGTAAACAGCCCCTTGTAAATAAATTTATGTAAAGTAATTAGCTGAGTTTTCTGGCGACCTCCTGAGAGTAAATTAACCCTATAAACCCTTTTAAGGTAAGTTTCAAATAATTTATCCTGCATTTTCCCTCAAATATTTTCCTTTACGTTATTTAGGACCTTCAGGCCAGGGCTTCAAAT
>NC_061090.1:77112856-77122897 GCF_015104395.2 Macrobrachium nipponense | reverse complement strand
TGGAGACAGAGTAGGAAAGCTATATGCATATAGGGGACCTAATAATGAGACAATCACAAGAGGGAAGCAGTAAAGACCTTGTGTGATGATGAATAGGAACATGTTATGCAATGACAAATAGCAATTCTATTGGCAAAATGTAAAGCAAAAATGGGAATGTTGTTACGACACTTCAAAACAAGAAAGGTGAACACACTGATTATGCTTTATTAAACATATGTTCGTAGTCCACTTGAATATTGCAATATGATATGGTACCCACACTATCAAAAGGATCATTGCACAAATAGAGTGTACAAAGGTCCTTTACAGCTAGAACAGAAGTTAAGGATCTTGACTACTGGGAAGACTACAATCCTTAAAATTTATATGTCTCTATAGAAAGGAGATGAGACGCTACTGATATTCAGGCATGGAAACAGATAGAAGGAATTGCCGAAAACAACATGGAGCTAAAAATATCAGAAAGAGCAAGCAGAGGTAGATTAATAGTGCCCAAAACTATTACCAGGAAAAATAAGGAAAGCACACAGGACATTAATCCACTACGCACCAGCATCGATAATGCAGCGTCTATTCAATGCGTTGCCAGCTCATCTGAGGAATATATCAGGAGTGAGCGTAGATGTGTTTAAGAATAAGCTCGACAAATATCTAAGCTGCATCCCAGACCATCCAAGATTGGAAGATGCAAAATATACCGGAAGATGTACTAGCAACTCTCTGGTAGACATTAGAGGTGCCTCACACTGAGGGCCCTGGGGCAACCCGAACCAGATGTAAGGTCTGTAAGGTCTCTCTCTCTCTCTCTCTCTCTCTCTCTCTCTGCTTCTCCTCCTCTGTTTCCCTTTCTTGTATTTTTCCTCCTCTCTCTCTCTCTCTGCTTCTCCTCCTCTTCTGTTTCTCCTCTTCTTTTTCCTTTGTATTTTTCCTCTCTCTCTCTCTCTCTCTCTCTCTCTCTGCTTCTCCTCTTCTGTTTCCCTTGTATTTTTCCTCCTCCCCTCTCTCTCGTCTCTCTCTCTCCTCCTCTCTCTCTCTCTCTGCTTCTCTTCTGTTTCTTTCTTTCTCTCTCTCTTCTCAAATCTCTCTCTCTCTCCTGCTTCTCTTCTGTTTCTTTCCCCCCCCTTTCTCTCTCTCTCTCTCTCTCCTCTCTCTCTCTCTCTCTCTGCTTCTCCTCCTCTTCTGTTTCTCCTCTTCTTTTTCCTTTGTATTTTTCTCTCTCTCGCTGCTTCTCTTCTGTTTCCCTTTTTTGTATTTTTCCTTTCTCTCTCTCTGTCTCTCTCTCTCTCTGTCTCTCTCTCTCTCTCTCTCTACTTTTCATCTTGTTTCTTTCCCTTTCTTGTATTTTTCCTCTCTCTCTCTCTCTCTGCTTCTCCTCTTCTGTTTCTTTCCCTTTCCTGTATTTTTCCTCTCTCTCTCTCTCTCTCTCTCTCTCTCTCTCTCTCTCTCTCTACTTCTGTTTCTCTCCCTTGAATTCCCCCCCAGCGGCCCCCGGCCCCCCCGAAATGAGAAACGAGTTTCCCTTTGCATACACTCAGTCCCAATGGCCCCATGAAAATGAAATCCGTCCGAGAAGCCAGCCTTTGGCAGCCATTTAGGATTCGGCCTCTCCTCTAACATACGACCTCAGCTTAGAGACCGTGACCTCAAACCGCGCGGAGCGACCTTACCTGGGATTATGTATGGCGCAATCTTTATGTAAACAACCTATAAAAAGATGCGCTTTAGTTGAGGGGACGTCGCGTTCATAATAATTGAGGGCTTCTTTACAAGTGGGGCTTTTTCCTTTTGCCTTGTTTTTCAGTTTTGGGGGTTTGTTTTGTTTTTCCTTCTCTTCAGGGTGCAGGACGTTTTTACCAACGTTCTCTAGCATTCTGGTAAAATTATAGGTTAGTTCGTTGGTCGTTTCTAAGAGTTCATAATGATATTTGGCTGCTGCTTTCGATGTCGTCGGCAATTCATTGGAAGATAGACGATTTCGTTTTATTTAAAATGACAATTTTGATGTGCTTTATACAACCGTGTGACGATAAGAACCTCTCATTCTGTAATAATTTGGGAGGGAATATCTATAATATCTATAATGATTTTATAATGAAAAATTTTGTTTTATGAAATTTCAGAGAGGATGAATGAAACTGATTTTGCGCAACTAAACGCTTGTGATGATCCTGGAAAAATGATCGACATTATCATTCATGAAGCGCATTCGGACCCCAGTCATACCAGTACAAAAAGCTCGGATGACATCAGCTTTTAGGGCTGACTGACGTGTGAAATTTCATCTGTGCTCGCTACTGCAGTTCCGGTTATTGAATTTGTGTAAAATTGTGCTGGCTTGGGGTAAAATAGATATAAAAATAAAAATTTAAGAGAAATGACATGAGTAACAAATGACTGGGTTATGATTACCAACACGCCTTGTATACATGTAAAAAATTGGTAAGGTTCAGTACAAGAATTAACAGGATGAAATGGAAAAGGTTGAACATTGAGAATAGGAACAAATGCATTTACCAATGGGTAATACAGGAATTGTATTATATAGAGAATTAAAGTTTTAATCAATATTTGAGATATAGAGAAGGTTTTACCAAAATGATTTATCACTTATTCCTAATCAGTGGAAAGATAAACACATTATGAGAAATCGTATATTGCAAAAGTTATTTGTTTTATACATTCATAAGAATGAAAATGCAAGAACGAGATTTATACATTAAGGTATTTTGAGTAGTTACAGTGCAACACTCAACGTTGGTCTCCAGTGCTGTGCTTCACACAACCTTTCTCTCCAGGGTTAAGCCATGTGCATGACCTTCGTCTCCAAGGCTTGAGATCTGCACAAAACCAAGGTCTCCAAAGCTAAGTCGTTGTGTGCGCACAAAACCATGGTCTCCTGAGCCGAGTCTTGCACACAACCTTGCTCACCAAGGCTTGAGCTGCGCACAAAGCTCTCCAAAGCTGAGTCTTGCACACAACCTTGCTTGCCAAGGCTTGAGCTGCACACAAAACCAAGGTCTCCAAAGCTTGAGATGTGCACAAAACCAAGGTCTCCAAACTTGAGATGTGCACAAAACCAAGGTCTCCAAAGCTAAGTTGTTTTGCTGCGCACAAAACCAAGGTCTACCAAGCTGAATCATACATATAACCTTGCTCGCCAAGGCTTCAGCTGCGCACAAAATCAAGGTCTCCTGAGCCGAGTCTTGCACATTGAGCTGCACACCAAACCAAGTTCTCCAAAGCTGTGTCATGCACTCAGCCTTGTGCTACAAGGCTGAGCTACACACAAAACCAAGGTCTCCTAGGCTAATCTGGCACAAAACCAAGGTCTCCAAAGCTGTGTCATGCACAGAACCTCGCTCTTCAAGGCTGAGCCTTGCACTCAACCTTGTTCTTCATATCTGAGCTGTGCATACAACCTTGGCTTTTAAAACTGTGTGCACAACATTGTTCTCCAAAGCTGATCCATGCGCGCAGTCTTAGTCTTGAAAATTGAGCCATGTGCAAAACTGTGCTCTCCAAAGCTGAACCATGCACCCAACCTTAAAGCTTTTCTTCGGATTAACACTCCTCGAGCGGTTGTCCACAGAAGTCATGGGTTTAATGAGGCCCCAACAAGGATGGTTGGCAGTTGTCACGGCTCCTGTAAAAATCATCGGAGGCAGATTGGGCAGTGGTTTCTTTACTGTAAAGCATCCCGAAATAGATGGCCAAATCAGAGTGATTAGTGATGTTAACGCTTGTATGGGAAAACATTTTATGTCATGGAAACATGGTGGAGTCGTTACTTGATCTTGCCGGGCACAAAGCACATAAGTATATACATGTAACCTGGAGGTCACAGGAATTAGTTGGACTGAACTGTAATATATAGCTATTGTGAAGGGCTCTGGGATTAGCATAATTTTACAGAAATACTTCTCAACTTTTATGCATCTCTTCAGATATGTGCATTTATGTGGGTTATCTTTTGCAATTTACCATATGAAAATGTTCAAAGCTAAGGTGTTTTGTGCTGAATGAAACCTAGTGCATATATATATATATATATATATATATATATATATATATATATATATATTAATATATATGTATATATATAAACATATATGCATACATCATGTATATATATATAGTATATATATATATATATATAGATCATATATATATATATATATATATATATATATATATATATATATATATATGTGTGTGTGTGTGTGTGTGTGTGTGTGTGAGATGAAAGGGGTTATAATTAATGATATGTTTAATATGCCAATGTGATGTGCTATGACTTTGCGGAGAACAGAGCCGAAGCAATGACCTGAGAAAGCTGATAAATGATTTCTGGGATGGGGTGATATGAAAATGCATAGTTAATCGGTCAACGTTCGTCAGTTCATGGGGTCTGTTCAAGTGCCTTTGAAAAACTGCTGCGACCAGTTACATGGGGTGTTGACGAAGTGTGCATTCATATGTACGTGTGCGCCTCTTCCATTGATAATGGCATCTTTACCCAAGTCTATGGGGAGACTTGCAGAGAGGTCCGTGAGAGAAAGGCAGAATGCTGGGAATAGCTCTGCAAAAGTTTTTGATTGTCTGTGTGTGATATCTGGGCTGGAGATGGATAAGTGTTACCTTACTTTGGCGGCCAAAGGGATGGCTTGTTTATTACCTTGTATAGATGTCATATTTCATTTAAGCTATTGACTTTGTCTTTACAAGTGCGTATACTTAATTGTGTGTTTCTCCTGTCTTTGTAACAGACGATTCTGGCAAGGGAACTGAGAGTCCTAGGGGGGACAGAGGGTCCCGTATGGAAGAGAGTTAATTGGTGTGACTAATTATTGATCAAGACAATTTAATATTGGGGGTTTAACTATGTTCGTTAGTCTGTGAGACTTGAGTTATTATCTTTCCATTATTAAATAAATGTTATATTTTTCCATATCTCTGACTCTCATTTGATGACCTGTTAGAATGGAGAGAGAGAGAGAGCGAAGGCTATGCCAGTGGTCGCTTAGAGAGAGAGTAATAATAATAATAATAATAAGCTTTATTCCAATATTTACTTTGGCTACTACAATAAATACATTACATTGTAGTTTACATTTAAAACTTAGATATTTGCATGTGCCTTCATAAAAATTTACATCATTATAAACATAAAAACATAGATTTACTTTATACAACTTTAAGAACAATAAGTTTGTGACATATATGGGTACATCATAAAAGTAATTAAACATTGAATATTTTGCATATAAAATATGAATCTTTTTATAATAGTACTTGAGGCTCAATAAAATTCTTACCTTGATAAAATATTTGTTATAAAGTTACAGCATATCTCTCTATAATTTTTAAAATTATCTTTAGCATGATTATAACATTTCGATCAAAATTGCTTAGTAAATGATCAGTTACTTATAAAACTAGAGTTATGAACATTTATCTTAAAATGGAATCTAAATTCATAAATAGTCTGCTAAAATCGAGTAAAAGTGTAAAAGAGCTCAGTTAAAATATACGTGAAGTGTTACTATGAAAATTATTTGGACAATAGATACTTTTTCAAATTCAATTTAAAAGAGTTAATATTAGTTAATGCTTTTAGTTGTTTGGCAGTTTGTTCCACACTGATGGACCCCGCACAACAAATGCTCTGCTTCCTAGATCATGTTGGTTCTTGAAACAAAAGGTCATCATTAAATCTAGTTTGGTCTAGAGAGAGAGAGAGAGAGAGAGAGAGAGAGAGAGGAGAGAGAGAGAGAGAGATTGGGTGTGTTGTCAGTTTGCCTTGATGCTTCGGGTTTCACGCGTACCAAATGAATACGAGATTGTTATCTCGTAACATATATATATATATATTATATATATATACATATATATATATATATATATATATATATATATACATATACTATATATATATATATATATATATATATATATATATATATATATATATATATATATATATATATATATATATATATATATATATGAATATTTATCACATCACCGTGATTCATATAATCATTCGAGCTACAAATGCCCTTTAATATTTAATTCGCTCTATCTCGGAATTGATAATATGAAAATATATCAATTCCGAGGTAGAGCGAATTAGATATTAAAGGACATTTGTAGCTCGAATGATATATAGATATATATATATCTATTATATATATATATATATATATATATACATAATGTTTATATACATATATCATTGATAATGTTCCAATGAGTATCATATCATTTTATGAATAAGAAATAGACCAAATAAGATTCCGAAGACTTGCTGACTTCACTGATCTTAAATTAAAAAAAATATATATTGAAATTTGGATGTCGCAGATGTTAGAAATGGTTGTAGTGGAAGAAAGAATCACATATGACGTCATGGCCAGTCCTGCAGATCCAACTCCAAAGTCACCTCACGACGAATTAAACCTATTTCTTTGGCCTTTAAGAGAATTAGGTTAATAGCCCGGGCCACAATTAACCGCCTATTTCGATAGGGAAGATAACTATTGGACGAAACTGAGTTGAATGCTGAGTTTATAAAAAAAAAAACGGCAGTATTTTTAAACAAGGGGTAAATATTTTAAGCTCATTTGGCTGACAAAGAAGATGAATATTATGAAAAGTAGAGCAGTGTAGAATTACGCGCAGTTTCCATCATATCCGATTTCATTTAAATTTGAATGAGAGTGAAAAATAAATGGAAGACGCAGTTGTATGAGGAAAAGAGGCTCTGTAATCTGAAAAGCATTTTCGAGAATATTATAATTTTATTTTAGGTTTTACAGTCCCGGGAGAGGTTGCCGGACAAGAAAAGAGAAAACCCTACTTGAAATGATTTATGTTTTATGGCGTGAGAACTAAAAACCATTTCGCTATTACCATCGCATATCAGATATAAATGTCAGACCTTGATGTTGAAAAGGAATGTTATCGTAAATTTTTGATAGTCTTACAAGAATAGCTCTTTTGGGATTGCGATTGTGAATGCATGCGTCCGTCTGAAGCCTGTGCCCTCATCTGTCAGCAAACTCGGCTTATACTAGGAAGTTCACGCGTATAATACGGATGTGGAGTTTACTGCCCACATTCAGCAATACTGTGTAAATCCAACGGCTGACTTGAGGTGAAAACTCTCTCTCTCTCTCTCTCTCTCTCTCTCCTCTCTCTCTCTCTCTAACTTCTCGATTCCCTGATAATGTTCAGAGCAAGTTTTCCACCGAAGTCTGGAAACTTCATCTTATCAGAAATAATAGTGCAGCACTAAACCACCCACACTATCACGGTCATATATATTATATATATATATATATATATATATATATATATATATATATATATCCTATATATATTTTTCTATACTTACATATATTATATATATATATATATATATATCTATATATATATATATATATAATATATGTATTTATATATATGTTTATATATATATTTATGTATATATGTATATGTATATATATATATATATATTTTTTTTTTTATATATAAAATCCCCCCTAATCCTAGTCTTTATATCTTTCTTTTTTTATCTAATCTACCTATCTATCTATTATATCATCATATCTATACTATATATATATCTACTATATATATACATATATATTGTATATATATATATATCATATAATGTGTGTGGGTGCTCTATCTGGTAAAAAATTTTCAGTTAGACCAGAATCAGAACAGAATTCCATATAATAAAGGAACCCATAAAAAACGCCAAAGTATAGAGATACTATATTTCAGAGACTGTTGTCTCTCTTCAGGTATAAGAATCATATACATATAATATATATAATTATATAATATATATATATCATATATATACTATATATCTATATATATATATATATAGTATATTGATATTGTTGCACGCATGGGGTTGTGTGTACGTGCGTGGTCTGTTACGATGACGATGTGTCGAATAACGACGAAGGAATTTCTCTTAAATCTCTCCTTTTCATGTGATCGTGTATTGTTTTTCTCATGGCAACAGTACGAGATAAGTGATATAAATGACCCTTCGTACGTTTCTCTGCTGCTTTTTGCGTGAGAACTGAAACTGCTCCGTGAGAATTCCCAGAGCGGATATTATTAAAATCACCCTCAGCTTCTCTGCCTTTTCCGGACTCTTTCTCTTTAAAGAATATGGAGGAGGAGGAGGAGGGGGAGGAGGAGGAGGATGATACAGTGAAGGCTTTCGTCATCCTCTTCTCTGACCTTCTCTCACACTTCAGCCACGCCCAGTTTTGCTTTAGGTTAAAGGTTGAGCGAAGGTCAACCAGCGGCTAAGGTTCAAGCACGAGCCTATAGCCTGTGATAGTTTTGCATCGCTCTTATTGATTTGATAACTATTTTAGTAGTAGCACCAGTAGTATTAGTAAGAGTGGGCACTAGGAGTAACGCTGTTTCATTTCCCGTAAGGATATAAAAAGCATGAATGAAAATGACTATACTTGGCAAAATTTGCCATCACTTTCGCTATTGCAAAACTATGCAAAAGCCAGAGGAAAAGAAACTCGACAAATGAAATAATCAGACTCATAATTGGAATTAAACAAATGGCTGAATTTATTGCTTCAGAACTGTTGAATTCAGGAGCGTGTGGGTTCAAATCCCTTGTTGACCTAATTCATGTGAGGTGTACAACACAGAAGCAGCGCGAAGTATTATTTTTTCATATATCTAGTATTTACGCTCTCTCTCTCTCTCTGTTATGAACCTCGCGTCATCAATGAGAGATGTGAGATCGAACCCGAAGGTGGGTGTGTGTGTCTTAGTTGATCTAGATCTTTTTGAGGGAAGAGGCGTACGGTGAAGTCTCTTTATATGTGATGAGTGTGTATGTGCGTGTCTTGAACAATCTGTATTGTCTTCTATAGCGAGAAGTGAAATGAGGGGTAGGCGTATGAAATGTGTTTTAATACTGATAAGTAGAAATCCTCAGGACACATTGTTAGGTCTTCTCAAAACCGTGGGAGACAATATAGACAGAGAAGTTCATCGTAAAGGATTTTCAGCGTGCATGTTCGTAAGTATCTCTGAAACAGTATTAAAGCTCTTCCTATTTTTCTTATTTTACTCTACCCCCCTTGTAAGTTACTCGAAACTTGAGCATTCATACCAACCAACTCCTTTCGCCTTATCTGTATTTTCATCTTGATTCATCATCGGCTCCACGTTACTTTTAAGCACTCAGTTCTATTCTGTTCGAATGAAATAGCGGCCACAGCGTGCCGTGGTCTTGGAGGTGCAGCATCCAACGACTCTCTCTCTCTCTCTCTCTCTCTCTCTCTCTCTCTCTCTCAGGCATTCTGTCAATATTATTCACACTTACTTCCGCACCGCAACTCATTTCAGTTTAGCTCCCGAGTGGATATATTCATTCGTTCCTGGTTTCTTTGCAGCGGGATGGCAGGATTACTACCTACTGACTACGTCATCATTAAAGGATACACGGAATGAAGTCATTTAGATTAAGGACGTAATTACTTCTCTGCTGTGTTTCCCGTTAATGGAACGATAATCTCCCCCACGAAATGCTCGACGAGAAGAGTTCTTTTCAACTTTTTTGAGAATTGGTCCAAATATTTTACAGGAGGTCTTAATTAAACAGAAAAGCTCTTGGATGGGAAGGCGTAGGCTGGGGGAGTTCACCCATCTTTCACATTCTTAGTTGATCAGTGATCAATTGAGGATGTGAAAGACCTCTATTATATAGCAGCCGCCATAGAGGCCCATGATATGCAGCTGTGTACTCCATGTAGCACACAGCTGCTTTGCATGGGCCTAGATGTCGGCTGCTATTACAGAGGTCTTTACATTCTCAATTGATTTCTGATCCCCTTGTCCTGTCGAGAGCTGCCAGATTTGCTAAACAACAGCTCCAATATGCTGTAAATGTGCCTCGGTGTAGGACTACTGTGTTCCAGAGGTCTTTTATTCCTCACACCTTTAGACTAAGGAACAGTCTTCATAAGTACATCGTACAGT
>NC_061090.1:77067856-77100356 GCF_015104395.2 Macrobrachium nipponense | reverse complement strand
CACACTCCTCGGGGTTTTAGGACTTGTGGGAATCCTTCCCCGGATCCCAAAAGGCGCCTGGAATTTACGTCATTCTGAGTCGTTAAATAAATCTAGGAGACAAATCTGCTCATAAAGTGTATGTATGTTATATGTATGTATACATATATATTTATGTAAAAGTATTACATTATTATATCTATATGTGTCTATATGCATGTACTATATTATATATATAATAATTATAATATTATATATATATATATATATCTATTTATGTATATAAATATGCATATATATTGATATTATATATATGTATACATCTATAATTTTTTGTATAAATATACATGGGTATACATGTATATGTACGTATATACGTTTTATGTATATGTATGTATATGAATACGTACGTATATGTATGTATATATATATGTATATATACACATGTATATGTATATATGTATATATGTATGTATATATATAAATGTATATAAATTAAGATTAATATAAGATGAAATATCAAACGAAAATACGAGTATGAGAGAGAGAGAGAGAGAGAGAGAGAGAGAGAGAGAGAAGAGAGAGAGAGACTCACTCACTCCTCGGACACCCGATGACAGAATTCTCCAGCTACAAAGCTGCATTAACTTCGACCGCGGCTCCCAGACGTGATATTTATCTTTGTTAAGGAGCCACCCAAACTTCAGATCGCTCTTCTACTGGACATTATTTGCTCGCTTCGACGAGAGGCGGACAGGCAGGAGGAATCACAGCGGCCAACTGAAAAGTTTATTGGATTCTTTTCAGTGACTTTTTTTTTTTTTTTTTTTCAAAAAACGAAGTCGAATTGAATTCCGCTGACCTCGGTCGCAATAGGTCAAGGGGGGCTTGTGCGCGCCGTTGTAAGTTGTATCGGATTGCATCTCGGAGACAACCCGGGATTTCCTCCCACCAGCCAACCAGCGAGGGCGATCTCTCTCTCTCTCTCTCTGTCTCTCTCTCTCTCTCTCTCTCTTACTCCGTGTGCTGTAATTTCTTTTCCCCAATTTATCAGAGGCTGAGTTAGATTATGTCAATTTTTAACAAATGTAATAAATACACGCACATATATAGTATACGCACTCATAATATATATATATATATATTATATATATATATATATATATATATATATATATATGAATATTTATCACATCACCGTGATTCATATAAATCATTCGAGCTACAAATGTCCTTTAATATCTATTTCGCTCTACCTCGGAATTGAATATATTTTTCATATATGTACCATGGGGGTACGAAATTATTATCAACTAAAAAATTCCCCCCTCGGTACATATATGAAAATATATCAATTCCGAGGTAGAGCGGTATTAGATATTAAAGGACATTTGTAGCTCGAATGAGATATATATATAATATATATATATATATATATATATATATAATTATATATATATTATATATATATATATATTAGATAGTATATATATATTTACACGTGTGTATACAATTTAGCCACAAATGTATAATATTCTATTGGCGTACTTCGGGAATATCACCGAAGGGGAATTATAAGTGAGAAATGGATTGCTACCTAAAGTATATTATGTATATGTATATATATATATATATATATATATATATATAATATATATAGATAGATAGATAGATAGATGGATAGATATAAATTCATATTTTGACATCTTTATGTGAAAAGTGAATGGAGAATCAGGCGTCTGAGAAAAGTTTGTGTTATACCTTCATTATTAAAAGTGAGAGAGAGGGCCCTTCGACAGGACGACCATGTCGTCTTAATCATCCATCCACCCTTAGTGGAAATAGCGAAGTGGGATTAACTTTCTGGGCGAAAGTTGTCGAGGGTTGCACAGGACATTACATCATCGTCGTCATTCTTTCCTTTTTATTCCACATTATTGCTATAATAATTTATAGAGGAACTGCATATAGTATGATGGTTATTTCTTTTTGTAAAGGGAGTGCTATTTTAAATTTAAGTGCCATAGTACTGAGAATGATTTTAAGAAAAAAAATTCATCATTAAGAATTCTGAATTAAAGTTCTTGTCATGTTATGGCAATTAAAATTTATTTAGGTTAAGGCTGGAACGGACAAAGTTGACCTTTTTGTTTTATGGTTTTAAAAAGAAAATCTAGAATGTGATGTTTTCTCTATGATATATTTGATCAGGTTAGTGCATGAGAAACTCGTTTCATACCTTTTACCTTCATTGACGGTAAACATTCATGATGTAAGAGCAGTTGCTACTTCATTTAGTTTTATGACAAATTTGTTGCTTGAGGATGTGATTCATGTGGCGCAGTAGAAATATAATTCAGTTTTTTTGCTATTCACTTTCGTGATATGGTAAGAGCAATGATTTTAACAGGTCTCTCCACACGACAGAAAACAGTCCTTCTGAACATTCTCTCTCTCTCAAAACGATGAGAGAGAGAGAGAGAGAGAGAGAGAGAGAGAGAGAGAGAGAGAGAGCCGCCTCAATTTATGTATATTACCACCCTTATAATTTTTTCTTTATCCGTAAGGGGATGGTTTTAATATGGCGTTTTACATTGGTCTCTTACGATGCCCCTAAACCATTATTGTTGGTGAAGGCCGATTAGAGCCATATGTAGTTCCCTTCTCTCAATTTTCGTATCATACTTTCGAAATTTTGAATTGCTTAATTTTTACTTTCCCCCAAAATTATTAGTTTGTATAATATCTACCTAAAAGATGTTCAGTATGATGCTAATTGTCAAAATAAGGCTGCTAGAGAAATAGTGGGATAGTGACGTCATTGCACCTCATGCGGTGCACTGTAGGCATTACTGAATGTTCTCTGCAGCGTCCCTTCGGTCCTTGGCTGCAACCTTTTCATTCCTTTTATTGTACCTCCATTCTTATTCTCTTTCTTCAATCTTACTTTCCACCTTCTCCTAACAGCTGATTCATTTTTAAGAAATTCACAGTCTCGCGAAGAAGAAATTGTTAAAAAAAATCCACAATTATATATTAAAATATATTTCTATGTAAAAAACAAAAACTTTCGAACACCTGAACAGTGTTCCTCATCAGTGTAGACGTTAAAATGTAAAGTGAGAGGGTCGTTTCCCTCTAAAGAGCATCTAAAAAGGTGGTTCGATGTTATGTAATTCCAAACTCAACAGGCAGTTGAGCCAACCTCCTTGATCTCCGAACCTTTTTAAATGCTCTTCAGAGGGAAACTACCCTTTTCTCACTTGACATTTTAACGCCTACACTGATGAACGGAGTTCGAAAGTCTTCGTTTTTTTTTACATAGAAATATATTTTAACATATAATTGTGGATGTTTTAGCAACATGTTGATTCATAGTGCAAATGCGAGGTTTTCTTCCTGTTACACCTTTCAAACCTACCTACTCTCAATTTCCTAGCGCTTGGACTTTAGTCCGAATTCTGTATTCTTTCTATTCTGTAACAGTCAAGTATTCTTCTTGATCAAAGTATGTGGAAAATAGTCCTGTAGGAATATCATAAAAAATTACCATTAAAATTAAATCTAAATTCAGCATGTACGTATGTGTTATATGTGCTATAAGAATCGATTTTTCAGAGAGTAGTTTCTTTCCTACCAGATTGCAAACTGCCTGGTTTTATAGACTGTAGGATTAAAGAGGCTGCAATTGCCGAATGCGCCTCTGATGGACGTGGCTTGCGAACACCTGATAACAGTTGGAACATGCATTAATTGACAGAGTCCGAATTCTGATGCCTTCGCAGATATCGGAAAATCAATGACAGACATGAATTAAAGGACAGACTTCATGTCAGATAGGATGGTCTTGTTAAAGAAATGAATTTAGTTTAGTATGTTAACGATTTCTATCTTTAGGCCACATTAGCTTATGTCGAAATGTATGTATATACTACAGTGCTCTGATTCTTGAGACGATGAAAAGGTATACATTCTAAGCTGAATGTCAATGAACGAGAACCATAAAATTCAGCGGATATACAACCATAAAATTACAAAGAAATAAAAAGGGTGCAATAAGTCACACGTCTTGTAACTCGCTCATCTTGGAAATAGCGTATAGAATATATATATATATATATATATATATATATATATATATATATATATATGTATTATATGTATATAATATAATATATATATATATATATATATATATATATAGTATATGTATATGTTTATATATGTATATATATAATATATATATATTATGTAATATATATATATATATATATATGTATATATATGTATATATATATGTATAGTATATAGTATATATGTATATATATATATGTATGTATGTATATGTAGGTATATATATATAATATATATATATATATATATATATATATATATATATATATATTTGTATTTCTCTTTTATGTCCATTAGTGAACGTTTTTGCCGCATTCCTGACTTCATCAGTGGTTTTTGTCAAAGAACGAAGCCAAAGTTCGCTCTCTGGTATCCGGCTAATAACATCTATATAATGTTAATTAGATACGTCGCAATGATGGCTCCTAAATCTGGCGACGCCACTGCTTTTGGGAAAAGTATATCTTAGTTTAACCAGACCACCGAGCTGATTAATAGCTCTCCTAGGGCTGGCCCGAATGATTAGATTATTTTTAACGTGGCTAGGAACCAGTTGGTTTCTTAGCAACGGGACCTACAGCTTATTGTGGGATCCGAACCAAATTACATCGAGAAAGGAATTTCTAATCCCCAGAAATAAATTCCCCTGACTCCTCTCTGGCGGTTGCTGGAAGCGAACTCTGGTTACCAGATTCATTGTCTGAGTACGGAACCCACTCATCCAGTGAGGAACTATACGCCTGCTTTTGGAAGTTGAATTGGACTTGTGAGAAGATTTTGTTCTCCTTTTTTTTTTATTTATCGTGCACCACGCCTTCTCCAAGGCCGGGACAATTTCCTATATAATACCCGACAAATAGGAAATTTGATATGAGAAATACATTGTACAGGAAGTAGGCAGATAATTATGGGTGGCATTCATCTACGGAACTTGAAACTCAAGCTTAAATACTGTAGTCTCTAACCGCGCATACAACAAATCATATTTAATTGATACACGGTAGTGGCTATCTGGTTTTAATGTTGGAAGTGTTGTCTGGCACTCTTCAATTCTTCTAACCCTTATGTTAATGAAAACTTACGATCAATAATTATTTTCGGAGGATTTCATTGTTATCTTTTATTCGATTTCACAGGAGTAGACAGCATCCTTGCGCTTTTTTTCCATTCATCTTACTCCACTTATCTCATTACATAGCTATAATTTGTCAGTATTTTGCTTAACCTTTCAGGAGAAAAATCGTTATTTGCCTTTACAATTTTCGGCTTGCTCACATCCAGCTGCCTAACTTTGGCGTTAAGGGTCACTGCCGGATACGAGACCATTCCCCGATCTGTGGAACGTAGTCTTGAGGATTTGTGTGTGTTGCTGTCGCTTATATTGCCGCCCCCCCCCCCCCAACAAAGAAAAGTAACGTGATTGCAAAATGGCAATCTGGTATATTTGTGTCTGTTATAGTTCCATCAGTCAGAAACTCCTTTGCAATATTCTTTTGCGTTCCTTTATTATCGTTTTCTGTGTTCATTTGTATGCACGCTTTTAAATATATATATATATATATAATATATATATATATATATATATATATATATATATATATATATGTATATATATATATATATATATATATATATATATATATATATATATATATATTACATAGTTTTTGGGTTTGGATAGATGAAATGAATATTGCATTGGAAAATTGCCTTATGGGCCACTTACCCATAACCAAATATATAAGCTAATGTAACGAAAGAGATGACTTACCTTCTAATTAAATTTAAACAAAAATGGAAAGGTCCCCCTGAAAGCCCGTAGGTACATTAACTTGCGCCATTTCACGCATTTCAAGCAGGGAAAAAGTTCTGACTGGTGTGCAATACAGTCAAACAAGTGCAACAATGTTATGACGAAATTTACAATTAACAGGTTTTCAGAATGAAATAGAAATTTTACTCAATGGCAATGTGAATGGGAGCCTATGGCTCATGAAAATGTATGGTCCAATCTGACAATCCGTTGCAGAAGCAGCGTCTTGCTTGTAGCAGCTGAATTTATTGTCTTCTAAGGCAATTTCTCACAGGTAAGTCGGTAGCAGACAACAAGAGGGGACGAGGTAACAGGTATCTGGAAGTAGATTGCCCAGGTGAGGAATCATGCATAATAGATTCTCTCACTTGCAATAATCTATCGCAGTGAGGGATGATTTACTCTTGTCACTTAGCAAAGGATTATTTCATGTATAGTCTTAATTCTTGTGGGGAACACGCATACTAGTATTTAGCAAGGGGTTTTAATTTGGGAGATGAATTCTAAGGAAAGGAAATCAGAGATATAGGGAGAGGAACTGAAACTGGCACTTAATTATTAATTTCAGGTTTACTGGGCATTTCAATTTACAAAGTGCATTGTTGCAAAATATCTAGTTGATCCAGTAGGTCTTCCATTATCAACTGCAGGGGCTGCTTGTAGTCCAGGTGGCTTGTGACCAATTTACCGAGATTCGGGACCTAGCAGGTCAAGGTCTGCTCTCTTTGGGGACTGAGCCATGACTCATATCTCAGTCTCGGCAGTGTTGCCAGTTTGAAGGGAGCCAATCCCACAGATATGATAATTTTCCCCCACAAAAATCCACAAAACTCTAAAGTAATTCTTACAAAAATAACCCACAAAGATAGAAACAAACCTGAAGTGCATACAGTACTTTTACTTTACGAAAATTACAATTTCTTAATTTAACATCAATAGAATAGAAAACCAAAATCAAATTGACTTGAATTTTCTTAAGAAACAAAAATGACTTGCGAAATAAGCTGAGTAAGTCAAACTTCATCTTCTCTACTCATACTCGATCTCAAGAACAATAATCTCTTCTTCATCTCTCAACCATCTTATCTTTTGCACTGAAATTTTTCAGCATATCATCATATGGCTCAAATTTTGTGCAAGATTAAACATGATGAGATAGTCCATACCTTTCATGCAACATTTCTTCCACTGACCTAACACTCAGGTGATTTCTCAGTTTAGAATGAACACCTTTCATTTGTGAAAATATTCGCTCAACTAAAGCGTTTGAAAAAGATATCTACAACATTACCCAGGCATGTCGGAGGCCACTCCTGAAAAGACAGTTAAGACCAGCAGACAGGAGAGCACAGGGATATATATAGTAGATCTTGGGACAAGGATATAAGCTAATCCGGCTGCCTGGCCTGTGACCCTGTCTGAAACCAAAGTATATAGAATGGGCTCTCCCATTCTCTATATACTTTGTCTGAAATATTCGCTCAAAACTATCACTTTGTAAGTGGATCTGGGTTACCTACTATACTCCTATTCTTGCTGTCCTGTCATTAAGGGAAATCGATCCTTAGTGATTCATGGAATAGAGGCGGTGGTGGTTTAATATGTATAATGATATATATGTATGTATATGTATATATAATATATATGTATATATGTATATATATAAATATATATATGTATATATATATATATATATATATATATATATATATATATATATATATATAGATAAAGGTTTTTGCCTCGAAGGAAAAAAATGAAAAATAGCGGAAGATAGCCAAAGCACTTTCGGTCCTTAGTTCGACCCTTTTACTCAGGCACAACTGATCTTTCAGAGGAAAAACATACTCAAGGTAAGCTTAATATCCAAACTGACACTACAATATTAGCAATAAGGTCGATTTCACTCTACAGAAACGAGGAAACGCCTGAGGGAGCCACACCTTGGAGGATACACACGCGGTCAACAGATGATTCATCCAGAAAACAATACATTTTGAAAAAACAAAAAGGAGGCATATACAACTTATCATCATGAAATTTACAAAAATGTTCCTAAAAAATTATTAATGAAAAGACGAAAAAAAGTATAAATATATCGAGCAAGAGAGAGAGGGAGAGAGAGAGAGAGAGAGAGAGAGAGAGAGAGAGAGACGAGAGAGAGAGAGAGAGGAGAGAGAGAGTGAAAGAAAGAAAGAAATAATTATATACATGTGGGACTAATATATTAGTAGTTCATTTATTTTAAGGTCTTTCATAAACATTTTACAAATATACGGGTCCAAATGGTACATTCCCGGACTAAGATTTAGGTTGATTTTATTAGTAATTTGTATAATTGCTGATTCCAGTAAATTTCTTGAAACATAATCATTAGATCTAGCAATTACAGAGGTATCACCCCAATTAATACAATGAGATTTTTCACTCAGATGGATAAACAGTGCATTTGAAGTCTGGGCTGTTCTAACTGAATACATATGCTGCTTAATACATACTCATAAATTTTTACTTGACTGACCAACGTAAAGCGATGGGCAATCCTTACAAGGAATTTTGTAAATGATGATGTTATTTGTTACGGGACTATTCTTAATTAGCATATCTTTAATGGTATTGTTATAAGAGAACACTACATTAACATTAAATGATTTAAATATTGATTTTATGGTTTCAAATCGACGAAAGTAAGGTAAGCTAAGTACATTTCTAGGCATTTCTTTTTCATTAATAGCAACACTATAAAACTTTTTGAGCTTTTTGATAACACAAATCAATTAACTGAGGTGGGTAGCAGAGATCGTTTCCTATCTTTTTTATGTATTCTATTTCTTGGTCAAGATATTGTGGACTCGTGATACGCAAAGCATGTAGGAACATAGAAGAAAAAATTGAAATTTTGATATTAAGATGGAGGCCAGAATAAAAATGTACATATGTTAAATTATTTGTGGGTTTTCTATAAATACTGAATTTACATTGGAAAGATTCTCTATGTATTAATACATCTAGGAAATGGATGACATTGTTATTTTCAATTTCAACATTGAATTTTATGGATGGCACTAAATTATTCAATTTAGATAATAAATCATTTACATCGATAGCAGCAGGTAAGACTACCTAAGATGTCATCTACATATCTGTACCATTTTAAGGGGACAAGTGTGATATTTGGGAGGTGTTGTCTTTCAAAAAATTCCATATATAAGTTTGAAAGGAGAGGTGATAAAGGGTTACCCATGGCCATACCAAATATTTGTTGGTAATATTCTCCATTAAAAATAAATCTGCAATCACAAATACATAACTTAATCAATGAAATTATGTGACTAACTGACATAGGCAATTCATGCAGTACAAGTTCATTACTTAAATATTCTAGCACAGAGTCAATAGGGACTTTTGTAAACAAGGAACATACATACAAAATGACAAAGATATCGCTAGGGTTTAGTACAATGTTATTTAATTTTTCCACAAGATATACTTCGTGATCAAGTTATTCATATATAATATATATAATATATATAATAATATATATATATATATATATATATATATATATGATATATATATATAAATATAATATATATATATATATTATATATATATATATATATCATATATATATATATATATATATATATATAATATATAATATATTATATAATATTAATATTTATATATATTAACCATATATGGAGAGTGTATATATAATACATATATATATTATATATATATATAATATAGTAATATATATATATATATATATATATAATATATATATATATTTCTATATATATTATATATGGAGAGTGTTTATATCTAAAGGATTTTTAACAATCAAACATCAATTTATAGTTTGATAAACAGTCACTGCCCACAAAACTTCAGTTGTAGCCACCATACACATCTTTATGCACAACAACTGACGTCATCCATTGTTTATAAACCAGGGGGAGACTCCTATCTTATTCCGTTTCCAAAACGAAGTAAGTTGGAAATTGTTGTGAGGTTATGCAATAATTTTGTTATTTCTCAACCACAAGTTGCGGATGACTTTGTTTCAAAATATAGGGGAGGAAGAAGAGGAATCGCATGTTATTTATTTTCCCTTTTGCGTCGCCAGAGTTCCAGGCAGAAGCGATGTTTAGAGAGGAAGGTTTAGGGAGCAGAATATCCAGTAATATATTTCAGGTTTGAATTAAATGTGGTTATGAAGGTTAGTTAAGGAGTGAAATGACCATTTAATTCTGAAATGAACAGTTAATCCTGGCCAAGCTCTTGGATCGTGTTACGGCAGGAATGACTGAAGTAAAACCAGGAATTCCTGAAATGATACGTCTATTTCGTGTGTCATAATTAGGCCTTTTCCCCAAAATTTTTAGTGCCCAAATTCATCTCTTAATGTTTACAGAGAAAGTAATTTCTAAGGGTTAAAGTAGATGATTCCGCGTGATTTATATGCCTTTTATGTATTTATTTTTTGTACTTTTTTTTAGGGAGATGTGCCCCGTGACCGGACACAAGTATGGGAAGAGGTACATAACAGGGAATGAATAAGAGAGTAGAAAATGGAGAAAAATTGTTGTCGTCATTTTTGCTCCAGACGAGAACTTGTTTTCGCGTCCTGTAAGATCATTAAAACTTGGAAGTTCTCATAATGAAGCGGAAGAGGCATTTTTTCTTCGCTTCATTCTCTTACGAATGGGCATCAAATGGACGGAGAGAAACGGAAGAAATCCTGACGGAAGTGAATTAATTCGCCGTGGTTGCCTCATAAAAACATACCATCTCCTTTGGAGCAGAAAATTCACGAGTGATTCCTGTCTTGGTTAATATTCTTTTTTCCGGAAGCCTTGGGAGAGGTTTATTAATAACCCTTACACTCATTGGAGAAGGCTCGACAGGTAATTTCCTGGTCGATAATTATTAACCTTATAAAAAATACTTTCTTTATATGACCTGAGAATATACGACAGTACATCGATCAGTATCTTATTTTTGAAGCTTGAAAGAAGCTTATTAGTCGAAGAGGCAATTTTATAAAAAAAAAAAAAAAAATCGTCATCAGCAGAAAACATTTGACACCATACGCGATTTTTTTTAAACTTTATAGTAAAATTTTTTGTTTCTTTATTAGCAGAAAACATATGACACTGTACAGGCTTTTTTCTTTTTTTTTTTATAACTTTATAAAAACAATTTTGTTTGTCGTTATTAGCAGAAAACATATGACACCGTACAGGATTTTTTTTTCTTTTTTAACTTTATAAAAAATTTTTGTTTATCGTTATTAGCAGAAAACAAGACACTGTACAGGATTGTTTTTCTTTTAACTTTATTAAAGAAAATTTGTTTTTTGTCGTTATTAGCAGAAAACATATGACACCGTATAGGCACTTTTTTTTATTATTTTTTTTTTTATTTTGTTTGTTGTTATTAGTAGAGAACATATGACACCGTACAGGCCTTTTTTACATTTGGTGCCACCAGCTACTTCGGTGTGTCCATGGATCTCTCTCTCTCTCTCTTTTTTTTTCCCGTTTTTTGGTATTCGGCCCTTCGTATTTGAGTGCAGTCGAGCACGAGCAGAAAGTAAACATCCTGTTACACTTGGACGTTAGTTGTTAAACTTTCCCCGTAAGGTACTATAAATTAACAATGTACAATATTTTCCGATCATTATTGTATTTATAATACAACAACCTCCACAAGTAAGGATTCTCAGTGTTGTATTCGCCCTTTTGCCAAGTATTCATCAGGGTAAAAAAAAAAAAAAAAAAAACTTCTAGTATAAAAGTTCATAAATACACAATTTACTTTGTAGTCATGAATTATGTTGCCATCTAATTTTCTTTAATCTTATGGACTAATGGGACATCCATAGATTGAATTTATATATATATATATATATATGATATATATATCTTATATAAATATATATCATATATATATATATATGTGTGTGTGTGTGTGTGTGTATATATATGTATAATACATATATATATATATAGATATTATAGATATAGGATATATATATATCTGTATAAGACATTATATATGGACACACACATATTTATTATATATATATATATATATATATATATATATATAGATATGTAGATATATATATATATATATATATATATATGTATTATACATATATATTATACATATATATATATATATATATATATATATATATATATATATATATATATATATATATATATATATATATAATGTATAATATATATAAATATATATATATATATATATATATATATATATATATATATATATATATCTATATATATATATTATATATATCTATATATATATATATAATTGTATAATATATATATATATATATATACATAATATATATATATATATATATATATATATATATATATATATATATATATATATATATATATATAGATATATATATATATATAAAAAGACGTACAATGCACACGTGTGTGTAAGCATACATAGACACATACATACATACCTACATACATACACACACGTATCATAATTGTGGCAAATATTTCCCCCCCCCCCCCCAAGCGTTTGGAGAAAGCTAGCATGCATAAGGCAGCCCATCGTGGATGAATAAAGAAGCAATGTCGGAGCAAAAATCGCCGTTACCAGCGATCCCCATTTTTGACGACTGAGGTCATGACGAGGGGGGCGGGGCGAGTGGGGGGGGGAGGGGGGGGGGTGCATTGTGTCACCGGGAAAGAACGAAGCGATATACGTTATGCAAAGCGTCGGTCGGACCGTTTGTTTAGGAATGTTAGAATTTCATGGAAAGAATGACAAACAACAACAACAGCAGTGTTAACATTTCATGAGATCTCCACGTAAAGCAAACACCAATAAAACTAATAAAAAAAAATAAAAAAAAGAGAGAAGAAAAAACATTGGAAGAGAAACGCTGAAATTGCGGTGACGCTGGAGTGCAGGACATATCAAACTCCATGATTTTGTAGGCAGCGCGAAATTTGGTTTGAATACAAAATGCTTGATATATTTCGTCATGACATTGGATTTATGCATATGGTCTTCGGATTCGTTTGGATACTTGCATGCGGGAATGATACCAGTAAAACCTAAATCTTTTTTTCTTTTTTTCTGTAGCTGTGTGTGGAGAGAGAGAGAGAGAGAGAGAGAGAGAGAGAGAGAGCATTCGTCATTTGATTACGGCAATGGATATCGCCGAGATGTGGGGAAAAATAGGCTAACAGGATTTGGGGAACCGGGAAACTGTAACAGATTGCACAATCACTTATCTTTATGGTCATACGACCCAGAACTTATGATCGCTCTGTTAATACACGAAATACATATATACGTATCTGTCCTCGTTCGCACTCACATTCATATAAGCATGTATACACTATTCGCACACACATACACACACACACATTTTTTATTTTGTTTGTCTTTAAAATGATCACAACGAAAATTAATCAGAGAAGCACAACAGTTAAAAACAATGTTTGAGAGTAGTTAACCAGCGTTGTTTGAGTTGTTTTCCCAAACTAATACTGGTTTATGATCCAAACAATACCCCACTTATGGAACCAGCGCTGTAAAAGACGGGCATGACTGTTACGAAATTGTTCACTACCAACTCGATCTGGTTCAGTCAGTGCTCAGATTGCATCTGCGACATGTCACGACTGACTGGCTATAGGTGTACGACATCGCATCCTTGCCTTGTCTGATACTGTCACGGAAGACTCGAGCTGATATTGCTGGACGTGTAGGGGTAACACAGGAGACAGTCAGTCGGATTCTGAAGAGAAACTGGGAGAAAGGAAGCCTGGATCCAGGGAAGTCTCCTGGATGACCACGTGTCAGCACACAGAGAGATGACCGGGTTCTCGGGAGACTGGCGCCTCAGTGGCGAGGTTGGTATGATGTTGGCGTCCCACCTCTGTGGTCGCAAGTTCGATTCTCGGCCATTCCATTGAGGAGTGAGAGATGCGTATTTCTGGTGATAGAAGTTCACTCTCGACGTGGTTCGGAAGTCACGTAAAGCCGTTTGTCCCGTTGCTGAATAACTGCTGGTTCCATGCAATGTGAAAACACCGTACAAACATACAAACAAACAAACAAATCCTGTAACACTAAGGGCAGATTGGATTCAGGCCAGAAACATCCAGTACCAGAACAGTGAATCACAGATTCATAGCGATGGGTTACAGAGCTCATAGATGTGCTGTGAGGCCAATGTTAGCGATGGGTTACAGAACCCGTAGATGTGCTGTGAGGCCAATGTTAGTGAAGGGTTACAGAACCCGTAGATGTGCTGTGAGGCCAATGTTAGCGATGGGTTACAGAACCCGTAGATGTCCTGTGAGGCCAATGCTTACCCCGCCTACTCCCCACACATGAAAGACTGTCTTGCTTGGGCCCGTCAACACCGGAATCTGACTGTACAGCACTAGCACCATATGTCCATATTTCTGCTGTTTCCAGTAGATACTACTATGAGATTCAGGGTCTCTGTAACAGGACGCTTTTTTTGTACTTTTGCTCCTTGTTCAAAGCATCGGATGTAGCTGGAAAGTTGACATCAATGTATATTTTACAACCACACACAAATTTTGTCAGCATTATCAATAACCTAAACCCGATGGTTTTGATTTTTATAGAGTAAAAATGAACTAGCCGACGCCACCGCCAATGATTACGAGCCAAGAGTCGAAAAACATTCATTACGTAAGCAAGGTAAACAAACACCTCTTGACTAAATGTTGCCCCGCCCATCCACCAGACAGAAATGTCATCGGCTCTGAAACCCAGAGACTTTATGAATGGCGGAACGATACATAGATGTGGATGGGATATCAGTGCTAGCGTAGTAATACTACTGTAGCAGTAGTGCCACCAGTATAGCAGTAATCTACATGAAATTAAACGTTTAGACCACTGCTGGATCCTTGAGGATATTTAGCACTTCCTTACAAACTACTCGAGAAATTAGTTTTTTATAGCCCGAGTTAAAATTTTCGATCCAACAATGCCATGGTAGCCTTCAGTGTTATCCTGAATTATACGAGGCGAAAGTTGGGTGAGCCTCATGAAGTCACCATTCTGACGATAATTAAATTGGTGAAGGTTGAAAGCCAATATACGGTACCGGCCATTTTTTTCAGTAAATAGGTAGATCGCCAATAAATAAAATTGCTTGACATAGGATATAACAGTTATCAAATCAAGCTTGTCTACTATGTTTTTGTAATTACCATCATTCCCTACATCTTGTCAATCTGATTGTGCCTATAAAGTTAGACTGTAAATTTCTTGGACTTATTTTGGGAATTAGACTAATAATCGAAGTGTTTTTGGTATTTATTAACCATATTTTGTTGGTTTGTTCATTATGGACAATTTGATCAGTGGGGAGGTTTCCAGAGTTCATAAAGGTTTGTACTGCTTTGTGCTTGTAATTTTTTTTAAATTTGTATGTCATTGTTTGCCAAGGAGGTTTAGCCTTACGTTACGTCTAGCCAACCATCCATCGAGGAAAGCGGGAAGAAAATGATGTCCATAAGTTACGTAACTAGTGCGTTCTTTTCGAAACCTTTTCCTCTGAGTAAGTTTGGCCCGTCTTTCAAAAAAAGGTCACTTTTATGTTACATTTAAGTACCAAATTTATTCAACCTACGTAAGTGCAAAGGAAAGAAGAGGGCGAAAGAAGAAGAAAGGAAAAGAACGAAGAAGAGAAAGGAAAGAGGAAGGAGAATAGGGGGAAATAACACATCAAAATTTATGTGTTGAATCAATAATTATTTGTTTCTGCAAAAATAGAAGCCGTTTATCATCTTGAAATGCTAGAAATGCAAAAAGGATTAAAAAGTTGTGCGAAAAAACCGCATGTTTACAGAGGCTCTGAATCTCATAGTAGGAGTTGTGTATGCAGGCAGGCTGGAGAACGTCTCAAGGACGAATGTGTTAAAACCCGTCCGAGTTGCTGAATCGGTTGGTTGGATCTGTCCAGTGTGGTGGCTAGGTGGCCATGTGTTGGCCATGAGAGCAAGAGTCATCTTGTCATTCTGGATATGAACCTTCTTCGATGGGCTTGTGGTTTTGTTTGTGCCAAAATTTATTTTCCAGTTACCACGACGACCAATGCCTGCTGCCTGTTGGCATCAAGTGTTGGGTTGTTAACCTACTTGCCTTGAAAGAAAGGATGTGAACGTCCTGAGGCAGCCCGTACTGATGAGCCCAGTTCTCAGCCTTATAGAACATTTATGGGATCAATTGGTTGGGCCGTTTTTGGGGGGAAAATTAGAACAAAGCAACAGCCCCAGCCGTCCATCCCTAGCGAATTAGGTCAGGTCAGGGCTCCTTGTGGCGAAAGAATGGGCAAGGATAACCATGTTGAAGAACCACCACCTAACAGCTGGCGGGCAAGCTAGCATGCCACGCCGACCTGGTGGGACGAGCGATATTGCTAAGCGCTCGCGGAGGTCATAAACCCGCTTAGTTCGACCCCTGGTAGCATATGTAAAAATAAAGGTTAGTTGTTTAATTTATGTACACGTGTTTAACTTGCTGATATGTCTGAAAATTAGGTTCAGATGTGAAATATGAAAGGAAGTGAATATTATTTATTTTCTGTTAATTTTAGCGTATATTGGTTTGTTTGTGAATAATGTGCCCTTTGTATTGAATTTTAAAGCGTATTTTCGTTTCCTTATCCATGAATGATACCTTTATCATTGGGAAGTTTTCCTTTAGCACAAAACTACTACCAGTTTTGTGAACAGACCATTCCATTCCAAATTGCTCGCCTAAAAATGCATGTGACAACCTTTTTGGTGAATAATGTGATACTATATATATATACTATAATGTGTGTATGATATAGTCAATTATATATATATTATTATATCTATATTATATATACTATATATATATATAATTATATATAATATCTTAATACACCCATATATCTATATATCTATCTATATATTCGATAATATATAATCATTTTTATATTTTTTATATTAATTATATACTATAGATTATTTTAACATTTTCTATAACTAATTATACTATATCATATATTTCATAAATATCTATCTAAATTATATAATTGTCTATATAGCATAATTCTATATATCATTTTATCTCATATAAATTTTTTATATATACTATATATATATATATATCTTTATATATATATCCATATATATTATCTATATATAATAAATATATATATCTAATAATATCTCTAATATAGGATAGATAGCTAGATCGGATAGCTAGCTAAGATCATGTACATGTTTGTTTGTATGTATGGTATATATATATAAATATATATATATATATATATATATATATATATATCATATATTAAAATTAAACATACAGTATACTTAAAGTTTTAAGGAATTCTGACTGAATGTCTCCGTTTAAAGCAGCGATGTTTTCATATCGCCTTGGCAACTGGAATTTCTCCCGTGGATGCTATTAATGTTCTGTCATTAATAGGGAACATTTAGTCTCCCGGATGTATATTTTTCATGAGTGACTTGGTATTCTCTTCCTTTGGCTTATATTTCTGTTTAACGAAGGTTTTGCTCTTTATTCAGTTACAAACGCCTCGTTCATCACGTGGGGTCGGTTTGGTTGGGGGGGTTGTAACTAAGCAATACTTTAGGTTATTTGCAGCGAGCCTTCAGCCCCTATCTGCAACTCCTTTAGTTCCTTTTACTGTACCTCTGTTCATATCTTCATTCTTCCATCCTTCTTTCCACCCTCATCTAACAATTGTTTTATAGTGCAACTGCGAGTTCTTCCTCCTGGTCCGACTTTTAAAAACTTCGTTACTCTCAATTTCCCTCATAGGTCTCGATGCTTGGCCTATGGCTTATATTTTATATTCCAATTCCTCCTATACCATTCGATATCTAAAAATAAATGGTTCCGCGGGTTAGATCACGCAATCCATATTTTAGCGATGTTGTTACATTTAACTGTTTGAATCTGTTGTTAGTGATGGCTTCCTGTTAAATACACTAGGGAATGTAAAACAAATCAGTAACTTTCCTGTTGTCTGAATTTCATTCTTGGTCTGGTTTTACATCAACAGCTGGTACATGGCAAGAGGATTTGTTTTCAGTAATGTTACAGTGTTCCATGAAATTAAAACGCCCATTGAATGTGCACAGCTGGTATCTGGCAAGAGGATTTGTTTTCACTGTAATGTAACAGTGTTTTATGAAGTCAAAATGGCCCATTGAATGTGCAAAGCGTATTCGTTTTTACCATAATCTACTATGGGTTTCAGAGACAATGCAAGCATGATGTTTTTTTGGCAATAACTCTGTAACGAACACCCGTATTAGTATGATATTTTGCTGTAGTGTATTACACCCAGTGCCGTTATTTATAAGGGCACCATGAATCACTAATTGTAAAGAATAAAGACACTTGTCCCTGAACCAAGAGGCAAAAACTCGATTAGCCAGAAATGGATACGAACACAAGAAATGGATACGAACACAACAGTAAAAAGCTCCGCCTACCCTCTCCCCCCACCTCCTCCGCCACCCCCGTCCAACTTCCTTCCCTCACCTTCCCTTTTTCCCTCTCAAAGTTGCTTCAGTTTAAACTTTTGTATGTTTTTTCTATCTATCTATCTATTTATCTATCTAATAATATTCACTGTTGTATATATCTAACGATTCACTCAGTTGTTACCTGCCAATTGACTGATTTATTTATGCACTGTTCCGCTCATCTCTCTCTCTCTCTCTCTCTCTCTCTCTCTGTGGTAGTGGAACCTACTGTAAATGGTTATCAGAGTGAGAGATATCTGAATGTATGGTGGAGCAGTAAAACGGTAGACACTATGATTTATGGTAAATTGACTGTTATATGTGTATCGGTATAATCAAGGTTTTCACTCTAATGAATGTCCGGTAGAAAGGCCAAAGTTTTATTTGTAACACAGAATAACTCTAACCAGTTACCTATTCAAACCAATCTGAAGGCAATTGGCGACTTTCTCTTTGCTAAAAAAAAGTTGAAAAGTTGCGTGACAAACGAATTTCTGCAACCGTGCCGTCAGTTAAGTTCCGTGGTGGCCATCTCTTCTTCACCTTCGTAATATATGTAGTATATAGCTGATACCCTGAGTCCACATGAGGATGACGAAGAAGGTAACCAACCACAAGTATAACAATCGCTTTACCATAAATCGTAGTGTCTATCGTTTTACTGCTCCACCATACATTCAGATATCTCTCACTAAAAACCATTTACAGTAGATACCACTACCACACACACACAACACACACACACACAGATGAGCGGATCAGTGCCTAAATAAATCACGTCAACTGGCAGGTAACAACCGACTGGATCGTTAGATATATACAACAATGTATATTATTAGATAGATAGATAGATAGATAAATAAAGGTTTTTTGGATAAATAGAAAAATCATACAAAAGTTTAAACTGAAGCAATTTCAGAGAGAGAGAAGGGAAGGTAAGGGATGGAAGACGGACTGGGGTGGCGGAGGAGGTGGGGGGAGAGGGTAGGCGGAGCTTTTTACTGTTGTGTTCGTATCCATTTCTGGCTAATCGAGTTTTGCCTCTTGGTACAGGGACAAGTGTCTTTATTCTTTACAATTAGTGATTCATGATACCCTTATAAATTACGGTACTGGGTGTAATACACTATAGCAAAATCTCGTACTGATATAGGTGTTCGTTACAGAGTTATTGCCAAAAAACGTGCTTGCACTGTCTCTGAAACCCATAGTAACTGGGTTTTATGAAGTTAAAAAAGGGCCGTTGAATGTGTACAGCTGTTACAACATAGCAAGACTATGCTAACAGTGTTCTCTGAAGTTAAAAAGGCCCGTTGAACACAGCTGGTACCTGGCAAGAGTATTACGTAGTTGTTACCGTAATCTAACTGTGTTCTATGAAGTTAAAAAGGTCCCTTGAATGTGCACAGCTGGTACCTGGCAAGAGTATTTGTTTTAAATGTAATCTAACATAGTTTTAGGAAGCTAAAAAGGCCCGTTGAATGTGCATAGCTCCTACATAAGAATATTTATAGGGCGCTTACAGGTGTGGCAGTATGATATTGGTGGTTGGTAGAAGTCGGCTGATTCTGTCATGGAAAGGGGTTAGTCCCAAAATACAAGGGACTGCTGACCCCTGTCCATCCCAGGTCAGCCGACTTCTACAAACCACCAGTCTCTTATTGCCACATCTGTATACGTCACATAAATGCTCTTTTCGTGTACTTGATGTCAACATTCACTAGTGATCAGGAATACAGAAGTCTGTTAATCGCAAACAATGTTTTTAGGAGCCATTTCAACTTTATAGAACCCTTATTAGATTACAGTAAAGAATATTCATGCATTATATATATTTATAAGGAAACATGACTGAAGGTTCCATGTCTCCTGCAGCACACAAAACTCTAAGTGAGCGAATTTTAGTGCAAGGAAGACGGTTGTATATTATATATATATATATATATATATATATATATATATATATATATATATATATATATATATATATATATATATATATATATATATATATATATTTTATATATATATATATATATATATATATATATATATATATATATATATATTGTAACATAAAAAATCTCTCTATGGTCAGGATTTACAAGGAGAAAATATATCAGGAAACAGTGACAACCCACTATAACTTAAAATGTACTTTTAATAACAATTAGTAAGGGAAATTAAAGTCACAAACAGAACATTAAACAAATTACGGACGCATTACACAAAAGCAAAGACTCTCCATACAGCACTTCATCAAGACTACTCATCACTAATCACTGCATTTTACAGTATATACCCAAGTCACAGAGCTTTACATCAACACAACATATAATCACTTGTTTGTTGCAGCTTCCAACGAAAAATCATCGTTTTGGCCTTTATATACCCGACTCACGCTAGACATCCATGGACTAATATAATTTTTCGGTACATCCTTGGCGACTACCGCCTACGCCACGCGCTACTGCCATCTGTTGTCTAGTGTACACACTTTTTTTGTATGCAAATATCATTTTCAACCTTTTCTGCAATTTTTACATTCAATAAATCAATATTCCTTTATATTCCCCCCCTTTTGGAACTCCGCGGCTCTCTCCTCAGTCCATGCTGAATTTTCACTCGTACAGTCTTAAACATTAGCTACTTCCCTTCATTCAGCAACTATCTGAGACTGCCACGTCGTTGGTAACAAGCACTTTCCTTTAAATAATCAAACAGATCTAGAGAGAGAATCTGCAATGACATTTTTTTTGCCTGCTATATGGTGAATATTAGTTTGAATGGTTGCAAAAATAAAGACCATCTTAAAATTCTCTTATTGTTGTGCTTACATTTATTAATAAAGGTTAAAGGGTTATTATCAGTATATACGTCTATTTCAAAGTTACTGTTAAGCAAGTATACTCAAGTGCATTAAACTCAAAATTAAACTTAAAGCTTCTTTTTCAACAATACTGTAATTTAACTGGTGGCTATTATATTTCTTTGAAAAGTAAGATACAGGGTGTAAAACACCATTATGTTCCTGTAATATACACTGCCAGCTCCTACTTCACTGGAGTCTACCTGTAACTGAATGGTAGATTAAAGTCTGGGGATTTCAGCACTGGCTTAGACATTAACATGAGCTTAAGTTTATTAAAGGCATCGTCATTACCTTTGACCACACAAACTTCACATCCTTTTTCAGCAACTCTGTCAATGGGTAGGCTACATCTGAAAAGTTCTTACAAAATTTTCTGTAATACCCCCACTGTTTCCCAAAAATTTCATCACTCCACGTTTAGATGTAGGGAGGTCAATTCTTTATGACCTCAATATGACAATCAACAGGTTTCACTTGGCCACTTCCTATTTCATGTCCTAAATACTGAACAGTAGTTTTTCCAAATTCACATTTGGCAAGGTTTATCGTAACATTGAATTCTAATAACCTCTTAAAAACATCATATACTTTTTTTAATGTGATCTTCCCAGGTTTCTCCTCCACTATGATAATGTCATCCAAATAAACAAATACAACCTTCGAGATCCTTGTCTCTGAGCGTGCGTAATTCATCTGTGACGGTTGAATGTCATAAAAGGTGCAGTACATAAAAACCAAAGAGGTGCCCATTACATAAAACCAAATGGCATTACCTTATAATTATAACTTTTTTTAATGTGTCTTCCCGTTCTCCCACTATGATAATGTTTCATCCAAATAAACAAATGCACCTTCGGATCCTTCAAGATTATTTCATCTGCGTTGGAAAATGTCAGAGGTGCATTACTAAACCAAATGGGCATTACCTTATAATTAATACTTTTTTTTAATGTGATCTTCCCAGGTTTCTCCAACTATGATAATGTCCTCCAAATAAACAAAATAAATGCACCTTCGAGATCCTTCAAGATATAATTCATCTGACGTTGGAATGTCAGAGGTGCATTACATAAACCAAATGGCATTACCTTATAATTATAAAGTCCATGGGGTGTAACAAATGCAGCAATATTCCTGTTGTTTTTGTCTAACTCAATTTGATAGTATCCTTTCAATAAATCAATTTTACTTAAAAAAGGAAACTTTGCTACATTATCAATTATATCTTCTACTCTTGTGGGCCATGAAGGATATGAAATCTTTTATAGTTACATTTATTTACCTTTCGAATAGTCTGTACACATTCTTGCACTTCCGTCAGGTTTGTCGACTAGAATACATGGGCTAGCCCATTCACTATGGCTTTCCTCTGCTAGTCCGTGTTTCAGTAAATAAGCAACTTCAGTCTTTAACTGTTGTTGTTGCCTCGGTGACATTCTGTATGGACGCTGACTTATTGGAGTCTCTTCTCTCAACCTGATTTTATGCTGTACTCCTTTTATCCTTTTAGGATGGTCTAAAAATAGATCTGAAAAGTTTTGAATTAGCACTTTAAAATCATGCTGCTGTTCATCAGATAAAAGTGCACCTAACTTCCTAAAAAAAAAAAAAAAAAAAAAAAACAAAATCATCATCACTCAAATAATCTATTTTTTAATCTAATTTCAATTTCTTCTTCAACGTCTTTTTCATCATCCTCTTTTGCAATTGACAACACTCCACTGGATTCGTTATACTTCTTTAACTTGTTAATATGGAAAGTTTTAACTTTCCTCCGTCCTGTAGGAAATTGAATTCGATAATTAACATCACTTACTTTTTCCTTCACCGTGCAAGGTTCTATATACTTCTGGTTAAAAACCATACCAGCTGTAGGGAGATACACTAGAACCTTATCTCCTATGTCGAGTTCACGTTTTGCAGCCTTTTTTTTGTCGTAGTTTCTTTTCATCTTCTTCTTGTACTACTTTGCGATTCTCATGTGCTACTTTCCATAATTTCTTTATTTTTTCCTTCATTTCTTGTAACGTGATAGAATCCTTCTCATCTGAAATCAACTGATTCTTTATCACCTCCATGGGTGACCTTACCTGATGGACATACTAACTGAAAAGGAGAATAACCCAACGATGAATGTACGCTATCACGAACGGCAAATAGCAACATTGGTATGTAGACATCCCATTCCTTTTCATTTTCACAACAGTACGTGCGAAGCATGGTTTTGAAGGTTCGATGAAATCGTTCGACCACTCCTTGGCTCTGTGGGTGATAAGGAGACGATAAGCAATGCTTCATATTCTGACAGGCTAAAAATGAGGTAAACTTTATAGACGTAAAGTTGGTTCCTTGGTCGGTTTGAACTTCTTTTGGCAAACCTACCAGCGAGAAGAACTTGTTAAGCGCTTCAATTATCTTATCAGCACTCACAGTTCTTAAAGGAATAGCCTCTGGAAATCTGGTAGCACTACACATAATTGTCAGCAAATACTCGTTACCTTTGCTAGACCTAGGCAGAGGTCCTACACAATCCAAAACCAGTTTCTCAAAGGGTTCTCCTGGAAAACTTCAATGGGTTGCAATGGCATCACCTTAGGGTCATGTTGAGCTTTACCTACTTTTTGACATAAATCACAATATTTACAATATTCACTACAATCTTTCTGCATCTTAGGCCAAAAAAATACCTTAATAATTTCTCATAAGTTTGTTTATACCTAAATGATCAGAATAACTACAGTCATGAGCAATACCTAGAACAAAATTCCTAAAACTACTTGGAATGACCACTTGTTCTACAACATCATTAACATTTCTACTCTTGAACTTCCTCATTAGGATTCCATCCTTTAAAAAGTAACACTTGCCTTCCTTCTCGATATCATTTATATCAACAAGGGCATTATCTCTTATTACCTTCAAATTATCATCTTCAATTTGAGATTTAACAAATTCTTCCTTATTAACTTTCAGCATTCGCAAAGGAGTACTGACTTTACTTACTTGTATGTTTTCCTGGACTATCTTTAAACAAGTTTTGTAAATCCAAACCGTCGTCATCATTTACCTTTCCTTCGGCACTCTTACTTCTTGTAGTAACTGCACAAGCAGGAAATAAGTTTGGAAATGTACATTCATTTTCTGTAATAGATGAAGAATTAAAGTGGTTTTCTGTCAAAATTGGATTACTGCTACCAAAATCTTTGTCTCCACATACATCATTTCCAAGAATTAACTATACTCCTGACACTGGGATTTCTCTCACCAAAGCAATTTTAACATATCCCGAAATTAACGGAGTTTCTAACCTTACTTCTACTAATGGAGCTGAAAATTCAGGTCCAAACCCACGCAGAAGTACATACTCTCCAGTATCCTTCCACTGGTCATACATATTTCTTATCATTACAGACTGTACCGCTCCGGTATCTCTTAACCACCTTACTTTCCTTTTTTCAACACAAGGGAAGTGTAACCAACCATCTCCCATAAAAGGGTCATACAATTCAGTACCTTTGGATGTGGACTTCTCTTCAGGTAGTCTCACTCCATTTCCCTTTACAATAGTCTCAATACAACCAACATTACTAACATTTTGAACATCATTGTTACCTATTTTGTAACCTATATTCTCATCAACATCACATATATTATTACTGTCGATGCTATCGTTACAATACCTCTTACCTGGCCTAAGGGGAGAAGCAAACAAACAAGGACTTCTGTCACCACATGCTTGTGGTTGATTCAACAATGCAATGGTATTTTCAGGTTTATGATTATCCTTAAAATGTACAGGTTTATCTTTAACTTTATTTACCACTTGAATTGGACGGTTTATTGTGCGATGTGGACAACTCCTACTGATGTGCCCTGGTTTGCCACAACTGAAACATACAAAATCTCTAAAATTTTCGCCTGTATTTTGGTAACTAGGTGTAAACTGATCATTTACACTGGATCCTGCTTTTCCAGCACTAACACTAGGACCAGAACTATATTGACTTACCCCTCTACTACCTCTATTAAAGGATTTATTATAGACTCCACGAGATGATACCTGTGAACTCGTAGTCTTATCTTGTGCCTTGTAATTTTGCTGCTCTTCCCAAACTCTGCTCCTTCCAATTTTAGGAGTGACGTCAGTATAATATAGCTTATGGGTCAATGCAGAATTATCAGACAATCTAGTGGCTTCATCCACATTATCTACATCACGTTCATCCAAATATGTTTTAATAAGTGGATTAATACTATCCTTGAACTGCTCAAGCAAGATAAGTTCCTGAAGTTTAACGAAATCACCATTAACTTCTCGGGCACTCATCCACCTATCATACCACAGGCGTTGTTCCCGTGCATACTCCATATGAGTGCGACTGTCTTTTTATCCAGCTTCTGAACTTCTCTCTATACCTTTCTGGCACCCATTCATAAGCTTTAAAAACTTCAGATTTAACTCTCTCATAATCCTTAGAATCATCTAAAGATAAGGCAGCAAATACTTCCCTAGCCTTTCCTCGAAAGGAGGTTTGAACCAATGTGCTCCATGACGTTCTCGGCCATTCACGCTGTTCTGCTACTTTCTCAAATTGTAAAAATAAATGCATCCACTTCATTTTCAACAAAAATTGGTACACTTTTTACTGCATTGTCTATTCTAAAAGATTTTGGTATTTCTCTGGACTTTTCTTCTACTTCAAGTTTCTTCATCTCTAGCTCTATCCTCTTTTGCTCAACCTCTTTCTCAGCTTCTATCTTCCTTTGCTCAACCTCTTTTTCTAACTTCTTTAGTTCAACAGCTTTCTCATTCTCTAATCTAACTATTTGCAAATGAATCTGCATCTGCTCAACACTCATCCTTTCATAAAAAAGTTTGGACTTTTTTGGTTTAACCTTGCGTGACTGGTTTTTTCACGTACGGCTTTGGCACCTTCCTATTCACTTGCACTACCCTCTGTATTATTCTAACTAGCGCTTTGCTGTACTATCAGTTTCTTCCTCTTCCCAACTCATTAGTAACAACCCTTCCTTATCAGACAAAATGCCTAAAGTCATTAACGCCTCACTTACTTTATTTGAGATTTCTTGCTTTCTTTCAGATTCTGATACTTCTACATTATAGTACCTAGCTAGAACAATCCAGTCTATTTTAGTTATACCTTCTAACTTTTCACCACTAGGACTACGTATGAAATCTTTCAAATCAAACATCTTAATAACCTGCTCAAAATAACACAGCAAGACAAATATTACAACACTAACACTATCACCTCTCTCTCCCCTCTCTAAAGTACATGGAAGTACTGAAAAGCAATTAACAGTAGGGATACGTCAAGTTATGGTCGAATACGCTCGACATGAATAAAGCAACAATTAATAAGGATACGTTAGGGTTTCGTTCGATAGAATGAGTAAACACAGAGTATGGATACGTTCGAGTTCCGTTCGACAGAATGAGCAAAAACTGAGTAGGGATACGTTCGGGTTTCGTTCGACAGGCCCCCATGTAACATAAAAAAAAAAAAACTCTCTATGGTAAGGATTTTCAAGGAGAATATATCAGGAAACAGTGACAACCCACTATAACTTAAAATGTACTTTAATAACAATTAGTAAGGAAATTAAAGTCACAAACAGAACATTAAACAAATTAAGGACGCATTACACAAAAGCAAAGACTCGCCATACAGCACTTCATCAAGACTACTCATCACTAATCACTGCATTTTACAGTATAATACCCAAGTCACAAAGCTTTACATCAACACAACATATAATTCACTGTAACATCAAAAAGTTAGTGGCAACCAACGTTACATCACACAAGAAAACGTCCAAATGGATAAACAATACATTACCTCAAAATTTGATACACTATTATAATCACTTGTTTGTTGCAGCTCCAACGAAAATCATCGTTTTGGGCCTTTATATACCCGACTCACGCTAGACATCCATGGACTAAATATCATTTTTCGGTACATTATCCTTGGCGACTACCGCCTACGCCAAGCGCTACTGCCATCTGTTGTCTAGTGTACACACTTTTTTTGTATGCAAATATCAATTTTCAACCTTTTCAGCAATTTTACATTCAATAAATCAATATTCCTTTACAATATATATATATATAATATATATATATATATATATATATAGTATATATATATATATATATATATATATATATATATATACATATGTATGTATGTATGTAGATATATAGATAGAAACAGCATGTGCAGGACCTGTTGATACATATAGCCTAATGTCCAGGTAAGGTTAAGATTACCGTGGGTTACTGTAAATTACACAACAGTGAAAAATAATTCCCTTTTTAGGTAACTTTAAAGTCGAAGTGGATCAATACTGGTAAATCATTTGAATATTAGATGAAACATGAGCTGATTTGAGATTAGCTGCCTTATACCAGCACGAGGTCTTCCACATGGAGCAGCCTGGACAAAAAAAGTTGAACTGAACATATTCTTAGAAATACTTAAGCGAAACGAATATATTTGGAAACAACGCACTCCGGCGCAGAGCGGGATCTATCCATACGTACCGTGGCAAAGTTTTGAAATCACAAGTCACGGGGCTGGAAAATGAATGGCAAATTAAGGGTTGTTTCCAGCGAACAGTCATTTGGCTGGGCACTGGAAAGCTGCTAATTTACCGCTGGCCGTTTTTCCTTCGTGTTTTGGAAAGTTCCTTCAACTCGCAGGAAAATGGAGCGTAGAAGGAATGTTTTGCCAGATTTATGGGATGGAAAACGGAATAGAAACTATTACTCTCTCTCCTCGAGGCTCATGACGTACCCTCCCCTTGTTCTCTGTTTATAACACATAAACGTATAAAAAAAATCGTTAAATCATTTGGCATGTGATGCCACTTATCTTGACTTACGGAAATGCAGTCAGCAAACTTATCATTCATCGACAAATTTTATATATATACACTATATATGTACATGCATTATATATATAATATATATATATATATATATATATTTATATATATATATATATATATATAATATATATATATATATATTATTATGCTTTTGCTTTTAAGCCTTTGTGCTTTTGTGTTTCTTTCATAATAGCTTTCCTTTATTCTTTATTCCTGTTCCATTTTAAACTTCGCTGCAGAAGCTTATAAAATCATATCTCGGGATTGTCAGGGCAAAAAAAAAAAAAAAAAAAAAAAAGTAAATAAAAAGTGCTCTGTATAGACGGCTACGAAAGGCGTCACTGAAAAAAGCTTGTAGTATTTCTTTCATACTCGAAGTTCCCAAATACGGCCTCCTAGCACACTAATTACTTTCCCCATTGGATAATGGTCTATACAAAAGGCCGCGCCATTAACCTTGGCATCCTCCTCTCCTTTCCTCTGTGGAATAAAGGTAGAAAATCGCCTTTCCTGACACTTCACAGAAATCGACTCACGCATTTACTTCATTTATTTTTTTTCCTTCTGCCGGAGTGAATAGGAAGCTGGTGAGGATAATTCATAAATACAAAATCTCGAAATCATTCGATCACGTATTGGAATTTTTTTTAGGGTTCGCGCGCAAATAGGTGTCCTTAAAACTGGCATGATATGAAATTAACCAATGGCTAGTTTGCGCTTTTAAAGGCATCTATTTGCTTGCGAACCCTGAAAGAAATTCCGATAAGTGATCGAATGCTTTTGAGATTTACTAATAATTACAAATAATCCTCACCAGCTTCCTATTTATTCCGGCGGGAGAAGAAGAAGAAGAAGAAGAAAAGAAGAAGAAGAAGAAGAAGAAGAAGAAGGAGAAGAAGAAAACGTAAGGAAGTGAGGCGATTTCTGTGAAGTGTCAGGAGAGGCGATTTTCTACCTTTATTCCACAGAAGAAAGGAGGAGGAGGATGCGAAGGTTAATGGCGCAGCCTTTTGTATAGACCATTATCCAATGGGGAAAGTAATTAGTGTTTTAGGAGGCCGTATTTGGGAACTTCGAGTATGAAAGAAATTCTATAGGCTTTTATTAACGCCTTTCGTAACCGTCTATACATGATTGACAACCTGAACCCCCCCCCCCCCTCCCCCCCTCCCCCCCCCCCCCCCCCAGGACAATTACCCCTCAAGGACAACTACCCCCTAGGATTATTACCCCGCAGACAATTAACCCCCTTCCGAATTCAAGGATAGGCGTTAAAAGTTTTTATGATCTAACCCCTCTTATGATAATTATTATTGCTGACAACACTCTTGGGTGCTTAGAAAAAAAAAAAATACTCTAAAATACCTTACTCTAAAATACAACATATTGGGAAGAAAGTTAAAGGAAAACTAAATACAATTATTGAATTTATTTTGATAAAAGTAATCAAAAGAAAAGGCAATAAATCAGTGTACAGCTCATGTACAAACATTATCACACCATTAAAGGAACAATAAAAAATAACTTGATTTTATATTGATAAAATTGATAAAAGTATTCAATAGAAAAAGATTTATAGTAAAAGAAGCCTTGACATTTTATCTAAAATTGTAAACTGCATGCAATTCTACGTAAGTATTCTAAAACATCTTGATTTTCATAATCGTTAACAAATGATATAGTTCGCTTTGAAACTTTCAAATATTTTTTTCCTAGAAGGCTCTTTTATCAAAACAGGCTGCACTGAGCAAGCTTTAGTTGTTGCAAAGCTTGTTCTCGTTTAATAAACATTAAAAAATGTAGGATGACAGCAACCAGCATTTGCTTTCTTAAAAAGCTCCAATGCCACCCTTCCACAGCAAGCATTGTTTGTTCTCGGAAGTTCCTGTGAAGCCCAGTCATACATATTCCATAAATCAGGTTCAAAAATAGGTTGACGTCGTCCTCGTATGCATAATCCTCCAACATAGGTATCTTCGAAATAATCTTGTAATTGATAGGTTTCTGGCGGGAGTATTTCACACACAGGCGTTCAAAAGCCTTTTCAACATCATGAGATGAAACAAAAGCAATAGCAGCTGTCATTTTCATGTTAACCGAAAACGCTTCATCATTTTGATAACAATGCTCAAACCCGTGAATCTGTAGCTTTCTGTAGATGTTTTGACACAAGTGAAAAAAGCAACACTTTACTTGAGGTTGAGGAAAACCCGTAATACGCATGCTATGAATCATAGCAATTTCAAAATCAACCATGACGGTTTCTGGAATTGACTCATATATCAAGATTTTCAATTGTTCGAGCACAACAGTATATGGTGCTTGGCTTTTGTCGGTTAAACGAATATAAATGAAGGGTACTGTATGAGCATTAATTAGTGCATGAACTGTATAAAGTTGTGAAAAAATCCTAGGCACAGTTTTAAATATCCCATCCAAAAACCAATGAGACTCTTCCCTTAGACATTTTAAGTTATTATTTGTACCAAAGATCAAAATTCTTTTGTCGAATGTTCCAGAGTCATACAACAAAAGCTCTTGGTCATCAAATGTTCTCGTATGCACGTCTGTTAAGTTCAGATCTTGCGCACTTTGTGGAAATGGTCTTGAAAGGCGCGTTTGCTGCCTTTGACGTCTATATGATGAACCCAGGGCAGTTTTGCACCTACTTCTTCAGTGACTTGTGAACACGCTTCACCAATTATTTGTTGTGCAGTTTCCGCCATACTGACTGCTTTCATTTTCATATTTTAGAGTCAGAGCAGCTTCAATTTTTGTTGCATCCAGCCCATGAGTATAGTCAATTTTTTTTTTTGGGGTGGGGGGGGTTAATTGTCTGCGGTGGGTAATTATCATAGAGGGTATGAGTCCTTTGGGGGTAATTGTCCTGTGTGGGGTAGTTGTCCTTGGGGGTTAATTGTCCTGGAGCGAAGATTTAGGAATTTATTTTAGCTTCTTACTTTTGATATATGACCTTACCTCTCTCTCTCTCTCTCTCTCTCTCGTCTCTCTCCCTTCATGTCTCTCATTCCTCTCCTCTCTCTCTCTCTGAAAGAACATTAGGATTCTACTTTCCTCACCGTTGACGTTTTGTTCACCGCGGGTTTGGGCCACCCATCCCCACCAAGACCACCCCCCGCCCCCACACAAAAAAAAAAGAAAAAGAAAAAAAAAACGATATATTTCTGTCGTTTTTTGGGGCTATGGACGGACGATCCATTTTAGTTTCAGTCAGCCCCCCTGAATTTTGATCAGCTTCGGATGGAGTCCGAGTTTGGCTCGCATGGATGTGGTGGTGGTCTGAGTGATTAAGCCGGGGGGTGGTTGTTGCCAACGAAGTAGGAGCTCTAGGGGGTTGGGGTGGGGGGGGGGGGGGGGGGGGGGGGGGGGGGGGGGGGGGGGGGTGGGTGGGGGGGGGGGGGGGGGGGGGGGGTGGGGGGGGGGGGGGGGGGGGAGGGTTGGCTGTCGGCTCAATAGGGACCTAATTACTCATTCCCATAAATCAAACAGATTAGCGTCCCCGGAAGGAGACTGCGTGTGTGGCCTCTTGAGGGAAATCACGGGGCTCCTTCGTTTGCGGTCTTCACTCAAATCAAGTGTTTAGTAAAGCTTCCGCATACAAGAAGGTTATAGGGATTAGTGTGCTTGTTGGATGTCGGATTCGTGATCACCATGGACTCGTACAGAGTCTTAATTGATTGATTGATTTGTGGCTGTTAAAAATGTCGTCACAATGTCGAGATTATTGATGTCGTAATAATTAATTTGTGGCTATTAAAATTGTCGTCACGATAGCTAGATTATTGATGCCGTAATAATTGATTTGTGGCTGTTAACAATGTCGTCACTATATCTAGATTATTGATGCCGTAATAATTGATTTGTGGCTATTAAAAATGTCGTCACGATAGCTAGATTATTGATGCCGTAATAATTGATTTGTGGCTGTTAACAATGTCGTCACTATATCTAGATTATTGATGCCGTAATAATTGATTTGTGGCTATTAAAAATGTCGTCACAAATCTAATATAATCTCGGGGTTAAATATTATGTAGCTGTTATGTAAATCACGGAAAATATATATGAACAGACTTAAGCGAGAACATTTTCACCAGATTTTCATACAGATCAGAAAGAAATATTTGAGAATTCCTTGCACTGATTGAGAGGGTCATGAGCAGGACTTAG
>NC_061090.1:77057856-77062856 GCF_015104395.2 Macrobrachium nipponense | reverse complement strand
ATATAAATATATGTTTCCTTGTATGTATGCATATATGTTTGCATGTGAAAGTACCGGTTTTCTATAGTGTTTCTTTTATCTCCGTGAATATCTTTTTGATAACAGATTCAATGCATAGAGAATGGCTCTTGAACGAAGCACCACAGGTGTCCCAATTATGCTAAGTTTACTCTATGTATTTCAACAGAAGGTATGGGCGATTTGTAAGAAATAATAATAATAATAATAATAATATAATAATAATAATAATAATAATAATAATAATAATAACAATAATAATAATAATAGCTCTAGGACTCATGCAGAAGAGTGTGATCCTAGAAACGGCGCACATAGTAAGAAAAGTAAGGAGGCAGGATGTCAACACCCGGTACCCCACACTATAAATAACACCCAGTCGAATTGTAGGACTGTGATAGAGCAAAAAAAAAAAAAAAAAAAAAAAAAAAAATAATAATAATAATAATAATAATAATAGTAATAATTTATATTTTGGTAGAAGACCCTCTTTTAGGCAAATGCTGTTAAAATAGAATGGCAGATTAAGAGTTGATTTTATATGCCGTTTTTTCTATTTTTCTTACAATTCGCTTCTCAGGCTCAGCGATGTTTCTGAGTAACAGGACATTATTCATATTGGGAATTTCTAAAACCAATATGGAAGCGCTCAGTGGCGTAGTTGGTATGGTGTTTGCGTCTCACTTCCGGCGGTGGTCGCGGGTTCGATTCTCGGCCATTCCATTGAGGAGTGAGAGATGTGTATTTCTGTGACAGAAGTTCACTCTCGACGTTTGTTCGGTGCGGTAATTCACGGTTAAAGTGCCGTTGGTCCCGTTGCTGAATAACCACTGGTTCCATGCAACGTAAAAACACCATACAAACAAACAATAAAACCAATATGAATATTGGCCAGTCTCTCAGAAACATCGCTGAGCCTGAGAAGCGAATTGTAAGAAAAATAGTAGTAAAAACAATATATAAAATCAACTCGCGTAATTCTGCCATTCTCTTTAATAATAATAATAATAATATATTATTGTTATTATTATTATTATTATTATTATTATTATTATTATTATTATTATTATTATTATTATAAGTAATTGCTACTTCAGCAGCGTTACACTTGTAGAGATTCTTCTCCATTTATTTAAGCGCTATTCGTAAAATAGAGAAGATCTCTACAAGTGTAACGCTGCTGAAGTAGCAATTTACTTTTAATAAGTATGCTTGAGAGAGGTTCTTCTTCCCAAGTATATTATTATTATTATTATTATTTTTTTTTTTTTGTTTTTTTTTGCTCTATCACAGTCCTCCAATTCGAACTGGGTGGTATTTATAGTGTGGGGTTCCGGGTTGCATCCTGCCTCCTTAGGAGTCCATCACTTTTCTTACTATGTGTGCCGTTTCTAGGATCACACTCTTCTGCATGAGACCTGGAGCTACTTCAGCCTCTAGCTTTTTCTAGATTCCTTTTCAGGGATCTTGGGATCGTGCCTAGTGCTCCTATGATTATGGTACGATTTCCACTGGCATATCCCATATCCATTCTTATTTCTATTTTTTCAGATCTTGATACTTATCCATTTTTTCCCTCTCTTTCTCTTCAACTCTGGTGTCCCATGGTATTGCGACATCAATGAGTGATACTTTCTTCTTGACTTTGTCAATCAACGTCACGTCTGGTCTATTTGCACGTATCACCCTATCCGTTCTGATACCATAGTCCCAGAGGATCTTTGCCTGATCGTTTTCTATCACTCCCTCAGGTTGGTGCTCGTACCACTTATTACTGCAAGGTAGCTGATTTTCTTGCACAGGCTCCAGTGGAGGGCTTTTGCCACTGAATCATGCCTCTTTTTGTACTGGTTCTGTGCAAGTGCCGGCATTCACTTGCTATGTGGTTTATGGTTTCATTTTTCGTATTGCACTTCCTACATATGGGAGAGATGTTATTTCCGTCTATCGTACTTTGAATATATCTGGTTCTTAGGGCCTGATCTTGTGCCGCTGTTATCATTCCTTCAGTTTCCTTCTTTAGCTCTCCCCTCTGTAGCCATTGCCAATTGTCATCGCTGGCTAGTTCTTTAGTTTGTCTCATGTATTGTCCGTGCTTGGTTTGTTGTGCCAGTCCTCTGTTCTTTCTGTCTTTCTGTCCCTCTGTATATTTCTGGGTCTTCGTCTACTTTTTATTAGTCCTTCTTCCATGCACTCTTTAGCCACTCGTCTTCACTGGTTTTTCCAGATATTGCCCCAGTGCTCTGTTTTCAATGTTGACGCAGTCCTCTATACTTAGTAGTCCTCTCCCTCCTTCCTTTCGTGTTATGTATAGTCTGTCCGTATTTGCTCTTGGGTGTAGTGCTTTGTGTATTGTCATTTGTTTTCCTGGTTTTCTGATCTATGCTGCGGAGTTTCTGCCTTCGTCCATTCCCACTATTCCTGCGCTGTATCTGATTACTGGCACTGCCCAGTGTTTATGGCTTGTTTTATCATATTTCCGGCGTTGAGTTTTGACTTGAGTATCGCCTTGAGTCTCTGCATATATTCTTTCCTGATCGTGTCCTTCATCTCTTGGTGTTTTATATCTCCTCCTTCCATTATTCCCAGGTATTTGTATCCTGTCTCATCTATGTGTTTGATGTTGCTCCCATCTGGTAGCTTTATATTATTATTATTATTATTATTATTATTATTATTATTATTATTATTATTATTATTATTATTATTATTATTCACTGTGGTGTCGTTATAAATAGTTATAAATGCAGCCGCCAAACAACGATAATATTAAAATCCGCATCTTTTGTAACGACAATTCTTCACAGCTTTTAGTGTCAGGGTTGTAGCGATATATTTCGAGGGGAAAAGGGCCCAGAGAAATCAACGAAAGGCAAAATTGTCCCCTTCAAGGAAAACAAAATGAAATAAAAGATGCAAGAGTGAAATTGAGAGAGTAACAATAAGAGGGGTCCATTGGAACCGCTGAGGTGCCAGCAGGTGATTTGATTTAACAAGTCAATCCTTCCCAAAGGCAATCTTGTTAGAAAAGAAATGCCTTAAAAAGGTAAAAGTAATGTAGGTGAGGAAATCACAGGAAGGGGATAACACTGTTACTCTAGACAAGGAACGGTGCACGCGCGCGCACACACACACATACACACATATATATATATATATATATATATATATATATATATATATATATATATATATATATATGTATATATACATATATAGATATATATATATATATATATATATATATATATATATATATATATATATATCTATATATATAATATTTGTGTGTGTGTGTGTGCCAGAATAACTCTGAAACGTATTTAGCAATTTCAGGAAACTAGGTATATATATATATATATATATATATATATATATATATATATAATATATATATATATATATATATATATATATATATATTATATATATATATATTATATATATATATATCAGTCATATCACATTACCGTGATTCATATCTAATATCGAACTACAAATGTCCTTTAATATCTAATTCTCTCTACCTCGGAATTAATATATTTTCATATATGTTTAACCGAGGGGGAATTTTATTTAAGCGATATAGGATGGGTCGATCGCCAGGCTCGAACCAGCGAACTCTCATCCCAGGACTGGCAAGTGAAGCCTAAAACCACTACGCCACCGCAAGAGATAAAAGTTCATGCCACCTCCCAACTGAAATACCTGTCGTGCGCAGGTATTTTTGTTTTTGTGGGGGGGAGACTGCACAAGCCCATCTCGTCCTCGGTAGCGTAAGTAGTTGCTTTTGCCCGCGTGCAGTCCATTATATATATTTTTTAATTTATATATATAATATATATATGTCTTACTATTTAGAAATCAGCACTGTAAGGGTAAGACGATCCTGTGGTAGGGGTGTAAGAATACTACCCCGAAAGTCCTGCGTGTCGTAAAATGCGACTTAAAGGACAGCTGCTGCCTTGCAGTAGTACATTTTAGTAAAAGGCTAGGCCCACCGCCGATAACTGTGGAAACTGCTGCCTTGCAGTCTTACTGCTTAGCAAAAGGCTAGGCCCACTGCCAATAACTGTGGCTGATGACAGCAATGGCATGCGGTTGTAAAAACCCCCTTTGCCAAACAATGAACTATACCTGATGATGCCTTTGACAGAAGGCAGCGGAGGAGAAGGCGCAAACAGGCAACCGACCCCTTAATGTAAGGATAACGGTGGGGAAGAAGAAGACGACTGTGAGGGTAAGACATCAGTAGCACCAAATGGGTAGGGATGGGAAGGGCTTCCGTGAAATGCGGCTGAATTAGTGATTAAATAAACTTAACGAATTTATCATACCTTAATAATTTGTGGTATACATATGACTTACTATCTGGAAAAGTATACTTTGGTGGTAAGACATCAATGGCACCAAAGAGGGGGTTGTAGGGAAGGGGGTGACAGAGAGAGAGAGAGTGAGAGAGAGAGAAAGTGAGGAAAGAGTAGTGGGGGTGCTAGGGAGGAGAGAGAGAGAGAGAGAGAGAGAGAGAGAGAGTGAGTTACAAGGATTAGGATGTCCTAAAGACTTTTTAGTCCATCCGAGGAGACATCGTGTGCTCACTTATCTCTACGAGCAGGTTTTACTATTCATTCCTAGTGTCCTAATAATCTTGTCTAGCTTTCTTTTAAACTCTTACACACTGTTGCTGTTTACAACTTCTCTGGTGGCAGTTTTTTCCATGTGTCACATATCTTGTATGTAAAGAAGTTCCCACAATGAGATGAGTTATCTCTCTTCAGTTCTAGTTTCCGTCCATTATTTCGTGTCTGGTTTTTCTTTTAGTGTGGAAAGGTTACTGTCTACTTTAGTTATGCCTTTCAGTATTTTGAAGATTTCTATTAGTTGTCCTCGCCGTCGTCGTGTTTCTAAGTCATACAGTTCAGGCTCCCTAGTCGTCTTTAGTAACCTATTTGTCTGATGGATGGAGTTAGTTTTGTGGCTCT
>NC_061090.1:77050356-77052856 GCF_015104395.2 Macrobrachium nipponense | reverse complement strand
CCAAGCCCGTCATCAAGGTCCCTGACAGGCACGATGAATTGGCTGACAAATTTAAAGAAATATGTCTTCAGCAAAAAAGAGAGAGAGAAAAAAGAAATACGCGATCATGGACGCGCGAACTCGCCGCGTTGTGTTTGGAGATGCCGCTTCGATCGGAAGTTCAACTGTTATGCAAATTGATAGGTTAGCTGCTGCTGAATGCGTGTCGTTAGCCTCTTGCGTTTTTATTAGAAAATGAGAGTAATTTGTGGCTCTTTCTCTTTTGATGCCTCCCATCTGAGAGGGGGCATCGCTTAAGGCTCTATGCAGCGTCTCTTCGGCTCTAGCTGCAACACATTCTTTTCACTGTACCTCCGTTCATATTCTCTTTCTTCCATCTTACTTTCCACCCTCTGCCAACAGTTGATTCGTAGCGCAACCACCAAGTTTTCCTCCTGTTAACACATCAAAACGTTTCTTTTCTCTTCTGATATGCTTTTACATTCGTTTATTCTATTGCTTTGCCTTGCATTGTGTTTTGGGTAATGGGTTCAAAGGTATTGGGTTCATAGGTATTGGGTCTTTAGGTATTTGGACCATGCTTGGTTCTGTGGGTAGTGGGTATTGGGTCTGTAGATATTAAGTCAATGGTTACGTCTGTGGGTACAGGGTCTATTCGTGTCGCATGCGTCATGTTGGACAAGTTCTTCATAATTTTGAAGAAGCTGAAACGAGCAAATAACGTTGATTTGTTCATTGATATGAGTTATATTTGGTATTCAGGGCTGAATACGGAATATAATTCATATCAGTAAACAAATCAATGTTATTTCCTCATTTCAGCTTCTTCAGAACTATGAAGAACTTATCCTTCCTTTGCCAACATGACGCATGCGACACGAATAGACCCAATACCCATTACCCATAGACCCAATAACCACCAGACCCTAACCCGATAAGGACCCAATACACATACCCATAGACCCACAAAAAACCTAACGATAGACCCAATACCCATTACCCATAGACCCAATACCCACAGACCCCAAGCATGGTCCCATTACCCATAGACCCAATAACCAGAGACCCAATACCCAAAACACAATGCAAAGCAACGCAACAGATATTTCAGATTTTGTACTGCGTTGTATTAATGCGAATAGGTTTCGTCTCTATATAATATTCTATCAAGTCAAATATATTTTTGATTGATCGAAAAAAAACCACGCGTTTTTTTTAGTTTCTCAAAACGAGAAATATTTCCGACTGCTTCCTATGAAATAAATAAGCGTTAAAGAAGCCTTTTCGAAATTTATTTTGTTAGCTTAAGTGGAAGAATGAACGCGGCATAATTCTCTCATCTGCAGAGATTCACGAAATCCAGTGTTTGTAAACAATATTTTATTCACTAAATATACATACTACTTGTTGCGTCTGTAATGTTCTACACTTTACCCGGACTTCATGGGAAGTGAAGGTGATAGAATGAAGAGCAAGACAGTAAGTATAAAGATTGTATAAATGGAAAATGTTTCCTAGAACGTTATATGACCATATATGAATATTGAATATCATATTACAGTCATATTTGTCCAAAAGATTTTGTGCTTTGTGTTTTAGCTTGATTCTATTGTTTGCTTAATCTGATACCTGTAGGAAAGAAGTTGTACTATCTTGGGGCTTCTTGAAATGCATAGAATAAAACTCAAAGAAAACAGGCGAATATAGGCTGGGGCATGGAGATTAGGTGTGCAAAGAGACGATAATAAGGAAATTCGAATTAAACTAACTATGACTGGAGAACCGAGAGAGAGGTGCTATTCGAAGTGTCAAATGAACGGTAACTACAAGTGCAAGAGAAGTTGAAAGTTCTGTATACAGCCTTATAGAACGTCATTTAAGGAAAGTAAGAGATGTAAAAATGTCTCATCGCGGGAAGAGAGACGGTATCAAGACCATTGCGTATTTGGGCTTCTTTTGGCGACATCTTTTTTTTTATGGCGTGGCAATCAAGAAACGGGACGTGGACTGCTTGAACGCTAGACATAAGGAGGGAGATTAGGAGGGACCACTGTATGCACAAATATCAATTGCAACTGAAAAGGATAATAAAGAAGAATAATGTTCAAATAAAATTATCAGACACTCCACTGATTCAATAAAATCATTTCGTGTGAATGACATGTCTGCATGCCTGTGCTTTATCAAATTGGGTGGGGTGCCACAAATCAAACAGTTAAGGTAAACTGAGGATTATTAAAGACAGTGGAGCCATTTGAATGTGAGAACCACAGGGTGAGCAGTTAAATGACTATAAAAAATGGGAAACAGAAAACTCAATGCCTCTGAAACTACTCAGTTTAGTGTACTGAATGATAATCTTACAGCACTAGAGACGAAGATTTTCTGTGGTTAGTGTTGGTGGACAAGGAATACAATGAAGGTCGTGCCCTAGTTTCTAAAAAAAAAAAAAAAAAGAAAAATAGATAAATGAAAGTTAAGGAAGATCAATATTTAAAAT
>NC_061090.1:77040356-77045356 GCF_015104395.2 Macrobrachium nipponense | reverse complement strand
AACGGTGGAGTTCATTGTTGCAAAATCAATAAATAAACATCATCTCTGCATATTCCACATTACTGGAATGTAAGGCGTTATCTCCAGTTTCTGGCTCAAAAAATAGTTATAAAATCTAAACACTTGTAACCTGAACACGCTCTCGGCAGAAAAGCGAGGTTGTTTAAAGTAAAGACTGGTTTACACCTACGCACTTTCGTGGTGCGGGCTGTCACGGCGTGGGATCACAAGAAACCGCTACAAACCGCGCTATAAACGCACCAAAAGCGTGCCGCCTCACTGGCGGGGGCAGTCGAAGACCGTTAAAGCCGCTCGACGCCGCCCAGATTTGAAATCATTTCAAATTTTTGAGCAGCGTCTGGCGGGTTGATGATGTCGCACGAGGCCGTATGCAGTGTAGCGCGGCCTCGCAACAAAATAGGTAAGAACCCGCATGGTTCAGTGCCACACCGCACCACACCGCACGTGGCGCGATGTGGTACGACGTTGCAGTGCCCTTACGACGCCGTCATACACGATTCATACATGCCACGCACATGTTGCAGGGCATGCGGCGTGTTACAGCATCTCCGTAGGTCGATTGGATGGAAGGTAGTCGTGCATTCTGGGGAGGGTAAAAGGGGCCTGACTGACCACTGGGGCATCATTCTCGCTTTGACTGCCTGACTGACCAGCCGCTCTGTGACCCAGCCTCTCTCGCCCAGCGACGCTCGCCCAGCCACTCTCACCCAGTGACGCTTGCCCAGCCACTCTCGCCCAGCGATGTTCACCCAGGGACACTGCCCCACGCACGCTGGCCCAGGGGCGTTCACCCAGGGACGCCTACCCAGCGACGTTGACCCACGTGCGATCACCCAGGGACGCCTACCCAGCGACGTTCTACCAGCAACGTTGACCTACGTGCGCTCACCCAGGGACGCCTACCCAGCGATGTTTTCCGAGCCACGTGACACGATGCCCCTACGGAAGACCACCCCCAGGCGTACCAAGTAGTCCTAGGACACCCAGGACAACCAGGACACCCAGGACATGCAGCCTTCTCAACGGTCGGAGACCTCGGAACACGAGGAAGAGCTGAACATTGAGCCGTCCATATCCATTGTGGAATCCCAGGACATCGCAGGCCAGAGTGGTATCGTCATGCAGCCGAAGAAACGATACCGCCCCAGCAAGAAGGAGAATCAAGACTACCCGTTCACGCCAGAGGACAAGGAAGTCATCGTCTAATTTACCAAGGCCCACCCTACCTTGTACGACAAGCGGGACAAGCAATGGTCGAATCCCAGGAGGAAGGAGGAACTCTGGCGTGAACTGGCAGCGACTTTCATCGAATGCAGCTTCCAGAAAGTCTGCAAGTTCTTTGAGGCTCGCCGAACGGACTTCGGCAAAATCGAGAAGCGTGAATACAAGAGCGGGTCGGCTGCATGTAGCATGACACCACGGGAGGAGGAGGTGATGACCACATGGGCATTCCTGGGAGGACACATCGCCCACGAACCCACAGTAGCCAGCGATTGGGCCTATCAGCTGCTTCGATCCAGCAGAGGAGGCGGGTGAAGCAGAAGAGAGCTACGAACCTGCCAGAGGACTGACGGCTATCCGCCGACATGTCAGTTGACTCTACAGAAGGCCTGCTGACTCAACTGACCCAGATTATGACCTGCATTAACACACTGATGCCACAAGCGCAGGACAACACACACCGTGATATCGCTGTGTTCGCACAGTACCTGACTCAGCGCTTGGAGTACGTTCCTCGAAGATACCAGAAGCTGTTCTTCAAGCAAGTCATCAGGCTGTGTCATAGTTTGGAGGGGCCCGAGGAAGAGGATGCGATGACGAAAGAGGCCATGGCTCGTGGAGGTTGTTCCCACTGGATCCCTGCGAATTGATAAGGAGACGCTGACGAAACCTGGAACTTCGACACCTTCGACACCTTCTGCAGTGCAACCAGTTCGGGCATCACCACACCAGTGGTTCGCGTCTCAACCCCACCTGTGTTTTTTTATGATACGCACCTCCAACACCAGCCTCAGCCGCAGCAGCAGGTACCTCGTGGGTACACAACTCCGGTGCCAAGGCTAGGCACACCGCCATCCTTTCCCAGTGGACGTTCGACACCACTCAACTTCTCTCCTCGACTTTCTACTTCTTCGATGTCGCCGTTGGTCAACAGTCTCTTGGCAGACTTGCGCCCCCCTACCCCTGGCGCCAGATTTCGACACCAAAACGTTCTGCCGCAGAGGATCCACCCACCTACGACTTGACCATCTCCCCATGTGAGAAGGAGGACATTGGCCCAGAATCACTTGAGTGATTTTGTAAATATTGTAAATAAACATGTAAATTTTTTAGAAATAATTTATTTTAGTAATGTTAGTCATATTCAATTATTTTTTTTATGTTTATAATTAATAATTTTTCTTTTTGTAATAAATATGTTGAAATAGTGTCTTGCATTTACATTTTCCTTATTGATGCTTAATTTATGTCATGACAATATATATATGGTATGATTGGGTGAAATGAGATTGAATAAGAAAAAGGTGTAACAGGAAATATAAAATGAAATATATGTGAAATATGAAATGAATAGAATTCTGAAAATAACTCGAAATATAAAATGCAATTGAATAATGAAAGAGCATGGCCAGAAAGAATAATAACATGAAGAAATATAACAGGAAATCTTAACATGAAATATGATATAAGATCTATGAAATAAATGCAACTCGGAAAATAACTTAAAGTATAAAATGAAATGCAACATGAAATAAATATGGCCATCAAATGATATAGTAACATACAAGGTACGAACAATAATATCATATTGAGAACATGATCAAATGAACATGAACACATACAAATATGATAATGAAACCGTAATTAACATTGACTGGACATGGTTATTTACAGGGGAACAATGAAAAATCAGTAAGATACTAAAGACATATTGGCCTCAGTTGATAATATATGATATTTGCAGTTGAAAACCAACTCCCAGTTTCAGTTTGTTACATTCTATGCTTTTCATGTTCATTTTCTTACATTCTATGCTTTTCATATTTATTTTCTGATATTCTATGCTTTTCAGGTTTATTTTGTGATATTGTATGCTTTTCATGTTTATTTTCTGATATTCTATGCTTTTCATGTTTATTTTCTAATATTCTGTTTTTCATGTTTATTTTCTGATATTCTATGTTTTTCATGATTATTTTCTTACTTTCTATGCTTTTCATGTTAATTTTCTTATATTCTATGCTTTTCATGTTTGTTCAGTATAAGTATTTTTTTTATGTCCATCAATTGCTTCTCATTTGTCTCATTATTATGAATTATGTTGTTATAACTTTCAGTTAATTATTTTCCAACATCATTTTTTATATGTACCAGTCATCGTACCAATATTATTTATTGTATTAATATTGTTATTAGGATAATACCAAAGTATGGGAGTATAAAACAATGAGAAATGTATCATGATGTTTATTTACAATTATTTACAATTGTCCGGTTACGTTTTATACAGAGTTCTTTGGGTCCTCTACTCGTCAGTAGCTGGTCGTCCTCGAGGAAACCCCATTCGCTCTTGCCATTCCACTGCGCCTGCATCCGATGAGTAGCACTGGGACAGGCAATCTCTGATGGCCTTCGCTCGACGTGTGTATTTTGGTCCCCTTCTTGCCATGAGTCATTCCATGAGGTTCAGGGACTCCTCGCTCCAAGTACCTGCTACGATGTTATGGTGTTGGTCTTCATAGTCGATGTCGGTGCTAGCAAGTGGGTAGCGTTGCAGTGCCAGGTTGTACATGTGGTTGTGCATGACACATGCACACAAAGTTATCTTCTTGCACACCTGTACGTCCTGTTGCATCGTCGTCCCGAAGACTCGCCATCTCATCTGCAGCAGGCCGAATGCGTTTTCCACCACACGACGAGCTTGAGATAATCTGTAGCTGTATATTCGTTCGGTGGGATCTTGTGATTGGTAGGAGTAGGGCTTCATCAACCACGTATTGAGAGTGAAGGCATCGTTGGCGACTATGTGGAAGGGGATGGGTTCGTCGTCGTTGGGCAGATTTCTGTTATGTGGGAGTCCTGCTCGGTTGTTTGCGATGGTCCTGGCCAGGTTGCACTTCTGCCAGGTTCCTCCATCCTCAGCACCTCCTTCTGCACCGACGTCGACGAACTGGAACTTGTACTTCGCATCAGAGAGGGCCATGAGGACGATGCTGTGAAACTTCTTGTAATTGAAATACAGTGATCCTCCACCTTTGGGTTTCTTGATCGCGATGTGCTTCCCATCCAGGGTTCCCACACAATTGAAGTAGTTGCACTTGGAGGCGAAGCGTTTTGCTACGTCATTCCATTCTTCTGGTGTCTTGGGGCACTTCGTCACTTCTGGTTTGTATATGTCGATAATGGCATGGTAGACTACTGGGATAAATCGGCATATGGAACTCTTGGAGACTCTGAAGCTGTATTGCAGGCTTGTATAGTCGTTCCCACTTGCCAGGTGGCGGAGAGCGACCGCCAACTTGAGTCCCACCTCTTGTTCACGCCGCATCTTCGTGTCCTTCTTCTTCAACAGGGGCGTCAGCCTTTTGACCCTCTCCTTGAACAATTTAGGGTAGATTCGTAGAAAGTTCTTGTGTCCTTTGCGGTCCTCCTTGTTCAGTTCTTGTAGCAGCTGGTTGTAGTCCCCATGTAGTTGCCGCCGTGTCAGCCACTCCCGAGCCAAAATCCGCCCTGCCCTACCGTCCTTTCTGCGTGGTGCTGGTGGCGGTGGCACCCTAGTACGTCTTCTCAACCCGTCGATGACCTGGACTGCACATAGACACAGGACAGCTACCAAAAATCTCTGGGTCTCCTAGGGTGAGAGGCTGTTGAGGACCATATTGCATGCTGGTTGGGTGTGGAATGAAGGATGTGCTTGGCAGGCCTCTATATATACCCAAGGTTCATATCTGGCACGGTGTGGCACGATGTGACACGGC
>NC_061090.1:77015356-77035356 GCF_015104395.2 Macrobrachium nipponense | reverse complement strand
AAGGAGAAGATCACTAATACTTTAAATTGGTAAAAATTTTATCCATTTCATCCAAAGGATGTTGGTAAGCGGTCAAAACGGAAACAGCAGCAACAGTATGATTATAATTAATAGTGAATCAGTATTCTCAGAAATTCTCCTGTATCAGAGTAGCAGTTCTACCCATGAACATCGTTTCCTGCCTAGATTGAAGACATGGCGCCTCTGTGTTCATCGTTTCGCTAATGACCCAGATCTATCCCTTGTCTGTGATATATGCCGAGGGCGTTCAAGTTTCCGGAGCGGCCCCCTCCCTGTTCTAGGCTAAATTTGGCTCTGTAGTGGACCAGATTAAACCGTTTCAGGTGTCAGCATTGTCTCGGGACTTCCACTATTTCGTGACTTTCATTTTTTTCATCATGGGATTGATGCAGCTTGAACCGTTCATTTCTCTAAGAGTCCTCTCTCTATTAGCAGAAAGAGAGAGAGAGAGAGAGAGAGAGAGAGAGAGAGAGAGAGAGAGAGAGAGAGAGAGAGAGAGACGCAATGAACAACGACCATTAAGCTTTGGTGTGCAGACCAGCATGAATTCATAACATGACCTCTCCTCGGAACATTGAAGGTTATCTTCAACCCAACGACGTCATCTCGCTCACGGCTCTTCACAAGATGGGCAGCTTACTTCGGGATCAAGCGTGAAGGCATTTGCCTTGCTAATAGGATGGCAGGAAACGAAATTCCTTGTCACTGGGGCACTCGAGTGAGAGCTCTTCTATTTCGTGGGTCTTCGTATTCTCCTTGTTGTATTCGCCTTGTTGTTGTTATTATTATTGTTTTATGACCATTAGCACATCTAAGAGTAAGAATAGTACTGATAGTAAAGACGCAAGGTCGTAATGTTAATGTCTTCAATAAACATTATGATGTTGTTATGGGCAATGTTTGTGATGTTATCATACAGAATTAAGAACCACGACGGTGCCATCAAGGATAAGAATTTGTTTTTTCGAAACTGCGAAGTGGTGGTGCACACATACTCGCACTTGTGCTTATATATATATAATATATATATATATATATTATATATATATATATATAATATATATATAGTATATATATATATATACATATATATATAATATACATACATTATATACTATTACATATAATATATATATGTATATATATACGTATATATATATATATATATATATATATGTATATATATATACGTGTATATATATATATATACGTATATATATATGTATATATATGTATATATAACATATATATATCATATATATATAATATGTAATCAGTGCGAAGGTGAACCATGGAAACGTACTAAATTCATCATAATTATTTATTTCCAACATTTCATATTAACGTTATTGCATTATCAGGGAATCTGTTAAATAGTGAATAAAAATACTCTAAAAATTACTTTTAAAATCTTTGAAATTCATGAAATACAATACAGAGTACAAAAAAAAAGCAACACCAAAGACCGCTAACCAGCCTTATACAAAGAAGGCAGAAGACAGTATGTACATATATATATATATATATATATATATATATAGTATATATATATATATATATATATATTTATTTTATTATACGTGTGTGTATATGTGAGTGTGTATGTATATATATACATTATGCATGTATGTGTTTATGAATGTAATGCAAACGCAGGCACTATCTTTGCGGTCGTATTCATGGGACAAAACCTGTGAAAAGCAGTTTGGGTATGAGGAAAACTTGGGAGAAAACCGAGGAAATATTTTAGGTAGACAAGTAAGCTCTCTCTTTCAGAAAATTGAATGCAGAGTAAAAGTTAAATGAATTATGAAATAAAAGATGCAAATCAAGAGATGCTATTTGAATCTCAAGGACGGCTGGCGAATCTCAATTATGCCAAATTGAATAGGTTTGTGTCTGTTTTAAGGCTGGCAGCAGTGGAAGCGACATAGCGTAACTTCTGATTTTGATGTTTAATGAGAAGCTGAGAGAAATGGCTGAAGGACTGATAGGGGGAGAGCAGTGTGTAGGAGGGATCAACCATTCATTATGAACAGATGTCGTCGTCTTGGGGAAGGAATTGAAAAGGCTTTATATGTCTTAAACGAAACAAGAAACCGTTCGTTATAAAAAATGATAGATGAATTTTGGACGAGAGTAGTGAAGTCACAGAATAAGCGAAATGGAGGATAGTAGGGTGCTTGTAAACTATTTGGAGGAGGATTGAAATAAAGGAAAAATTGTTGAGCCCGTTCTCCTTTATGAATCGAAGTGTGGATACTGAAAACGAATGAAGGAAAAAGGTTGAAGTTACTTGAATTGTTTCTTTGTGTAATGTAGGTGACTGAAAGAGGATTAAAAGAGTGAAAAATGTAGTAATGCATGTATATAGCACAACAGCTTAGCGTTGGTGTGAAGATAGATAAGTTTTTGGCGGTGGTCTGGTCTGTGTAGAGAGCGGAGAAAGTTAGGTTGAAGGAGAAGGTACATTTCCAGAATGCTGGAAAGGCGAGGAGAGCCAGACATGAATTTTGAAGTGATGGAGCTGAAGATGGTTTAGGCTTACACTTAGACTGAAGAAATAACCCGTCATGATAAAAGGTAGCATATAAAAAACTCACAGCGGTACGAATGCCATATATAGAGAAATGTTAAAAATTCCCACCCATTCCCCCCCCCCCCCCCCCCCCCACCACCCGTCTCTTAAAAAAAACAAATCCAAGATAAACCATCATTATAAAAAAATATAATAAACATGACCCAGAGATGCTTCTCTCCCTTATCCTCCAAAGTGCGCCTTGTTTTCTACTAATCTTTATAGCGCCTCAGTGGCGTGGTCGGTATGGTATTGGCGTGCCACCTCGGTGGCCGCGAGTTTGATTCTCGGGCATCCCATTGAGGTGTGAGAGATGTGTATCTCTGGCGATAGAAGTTCACTCTCGACGTGGTTCGGGAGTCGCTGAATAACCACTGGTGCCATGCAACGTAAAAACACCCTACAAACAAACAAACAAACTACTTCTCTCTGTTCCTGTGGCTTTTAATTGTGTGTTGAGCGATGCTATTCCTCCTCATTATGGGCTGTTTTCAGAGGTCCCAGCGAGGACGTCCGTCGCTTCCGCTCAATCTCGTCTGGAGACCATTGCAATCTCCGGGGAAATTCATTCCTTATCTCGCCCTTCAACCGAATCCATATGTGTAGCTGTTTTTCTCTCGTAAATATATAAACCCATTATATGGAGTTCACTTTACCGTATAATGGGGTTATATGGGACTTATTGTTTGACGTTATCAAAATGTCATATGTAGTATAGTTAGTCACAAACTCATGTCTGTATATGTGTATCTCTGTTTATATATGTGTATATATATTTATATATTGTATATGTATTTATAGGTGTGTAACACATTTCTATATATACTAATAATATATATATATATATATATATATATATATATATATATATATATATATATATATGTATATGTATTTATAGATGTGTAACACATTTGTATATATACTATATATATATATTGTATATATATATATATATATATATATATATATATATATATATATATATATATATATATATATATATATATATGGGAGCCGCTCAGAAGAATGACAGATCCAGAAGAGTGACATAACATAAGAGTTACAAAAATACTTCTCATAAGAGTGACATAACATAAGAGTGACAGTATATTTTAATTATCAAAAGAGTGACAAAATTAGGTTTTTAACACTAGATTATTGGAATGCATGGGGTACTAAAACAGGTTCAGTGATTAAATATTCATGTCTTTTGTTCTGTGATTAAAATATTTATTTCTTTTTTGAACCTAAAAATAACTAAAAAAATTTTAAATCATGACATGCGAAAAAAATGTACACATAAAATTGCTTTAAATATTAACATATTTTTGTAAACAAAACATTAAAATCAAATTATTGTTTTCAGTCTTCCTCAGGGTCTTCCTCTAAGTTGCTAGCCCCATTACTTGTACCTAAGAGTAAATTGTGAGCAATTCCCTTGACGTATTCATTCAAAGAGACTTGTCCCTGTCTACTTTATACTGTTGCGAGTCTATTCTCTCTCTGGATCTGTTCTTTCTTCTCCTTAATCGGAGTAATGCCTGATGTTAGAAGTTGTACCTCTTGGTCTGTGCGATGATCTTCTACACAATTATTTGTTCTTGGAAAATTGTATCGTTGCAAGTGATGAATGCTCCATATAGTAGGATTAAATCGTGGAGGATGACGTACGTGATTTTGTCTTGGCCTACCTCTTCCTCTCCGTGGAATTATACGCCTCCCTAGCAAATAAGTCTCTCCAAAATATTTATAGACTGGCTCAGCTTCATCTGGAATGATATTTGAGAGACTTGAATGCGCATCATGGATTTCATCAGGCCGTAAAAATGCTAGGGCAGCCAATTTTCGTAAGCTTAAGGCTAAATTTCCATCATTTTTGTAAGCATCAACAAGGTTATGCGTTTGAATACTTCGGTATATACTTTGGCACAGGTGAAAAAAGCATCCGGTGATTGTAGCATCGGGAAATTTTTCTTGGAGAGCTTTGATGCAAGATAATTCAAAATCTACCATGATGACTGTAGGAATGAGTTGAATTCCTTTTACTTAGGCAACTGAAAGTAAATGTTCTAGCGTTGATGAATATATTTGTGTAGTTTTCCCAGGCAACAACGCATATACAGCTGGGAAAGTTTGCCCGTGGAATATGTAATGGATAGTGTATATCTGATATAAATGTCGAGGGCAAGTCTTAAATGTTCCATCCAGGAACCAGATGTTTGAGTCCGCTAATCTTTGTAAATTATTTTCACTGCCAAAAGCTATGATTCTTTCCTGTACCTCTTCATCCTCGATTTCTGCTTCCAAACCCTCACTCTCGGTTTTTGTATCAAACAAAAGGAAGTTTCTCTCTCCTGTATGGGTAACCTGTAACTTATTCGGGATTACCAGATCTATGGCAGATTCTGCTTCCACTGGAAATTCTTTTTTACGTATACGATGGATAGTTTGCCTCATCGCTGATGCAGATGGCATTTCAGAACCATAGTTTATATCTACTTTCTGTCTAGTTTCTTGTATAATTGCCGCTGGTGTTGCATTTGAAGTCTTAGCCTGGCCTTTAAGTTCTGCAATAGATTGTAGTATCTCTTTTCTCCCAGCAAGCGGTGCATGATTATATACCTTTCCTCGAGATATCGAGCCACCTTGTTCATTAAAAAGCGAAACTCCACCAAGTGTTGCAGCACCACAATTTTTGTCCTCGCACCGGAAATAATGATTCTGACCTCGGGACCTCTGACGTCGGTATATGTGCTCTCTGAAGACTAGCTTTTCTTTTCCTTTTTTGGGATGTGGCAAAACTGTATTCATCCATTATGGGCAAGACGATGTGAAAATACAATATGCTCTCTAAGGAACACCTAATCCAGCCAAAAGCTATCAGACAACAAAACAGTTTCTTGAAAATATTTTAGAATGTAGCCTTCACCTAGACATTTTCGAACAACTGCTATTCTAAGAGATGTAAGTGCTGTGAAGATAGTACAAGTATCAATAACCATTACTGTTATTTTGCAGTTATAACAATCATTAAGTCAAAGAGAGAGAATGTGTGTGTGTGTGTGTGTGTGTGTGTGTGTGAGTGAGTGAGTGAGTGAGAATTCTTTAAGATCCCGATAATATATCGCTAACTTGTCACTTTTCCGTTACGTTTGCATATTTTTATATTTGTCACACTTGAATTTTTTTTCCAGAATTGTCACTCTTTTGTTATGTCACTCGAAATGTCACTCTTTCAATACACACCCAAATATATATATATATATATATATATATATATATATATATATATATATATATATATATATATATATATATATATATATATGTGTGTGTGTGTCTGTGTGTGTGTGTCTGTGTGTGTGTGTGTGTGTGTGTGTGTGTGTGTGTATGTAAAACATTCATTACCATTTTAAACAAGAAATTGTAAATATTAACATAAAAAAAAGTGTTTTGTCAGTCTCGAGTTCCAGGTATGGCATGGGTCCTAAATAGAGACAGAGCTGATCCTAACTGTAACTTCAGCGATGGGACGTAATTCGTGACCCTAATCATTTAAGAGTTTATAGTCCATATCCTCAAGGTATACAAAGCACACTAGAAAATACACATTTACACTCTTATCATTAGAACGCCGTCATTCAAACCATTCGTTGTGACACGCGTTTAAGTGGAAAATAAGGCTCTTTCTTAGAGAGGTATTGTTATCCCATGTCCCGTCCCGTCCCGTCTCTCTCTCTCTCTCTCTCTCTCTCTCTCTCTCTCTGGAAGGTCGAGCGACTCAAGAAGCGGGGTTTGAGACTGTGAGAGTAATAAGGTACCGTCTGTGTTTTCTTCACAGACAAAAGGGAAGGAATTTCCCAAGGGATTGTTATAGTCCAAAGAGGAGATTAGGCGAGAGGAGGATGTGTGGTGTCTCTGGATTCGCCTGGAGGATCAGAAGACCGATAATGAGGAAAAGAGGCGAAGAATGAATGGTCTTGTCCAACGTGTAGAGCATGAAGAGCAGCAGTTGTCCGGGCACGAGGGCCGTGTCGCAAGGGAGGGGGTTGTCAGGGTAGTATCATCATTCTGCAAGGATCAACTACGTTTTGCTGGGTCATCTTACCCCAGAATTTTTATTGTTTTTATTGCTAACGAAATCCACCCTCCCAGTTTTTGTTTTTGGGCGTTGTGGGTTGGGGCATAGTTAAGGATGGGTTTTACCAGACCACTGAGCTGGTTAACAGCTCTCCCAGGGCTGCCCCGAAGGATTAGATATTTTTACGTGGCTAGGAACAAATTGGTCACCTAGCAACGGGACCGACAGCTTATAGTGGGATCCGAACCACACTATATCGAGGAATGAATTTCTATCACCAGAAATAAATTCCTCTGATTCCGCGTTGGCCGAGCCGGGATTCGAACTATTCGGACCACCAGATTGGCAGCTGAGCGCGATAACCAATCTTTAATTTTTTTCCAAACGATTTATTTAGTAGTAGCTGCTATACAAGCAAGTAAAAAAAAAAAAAAAAAAAAGAGCCGAGGAAACAATCGAATTTTCTGTCCTGTGGCGGCCTCAGCCACGGCCCATAAAACCCTAAGGCTAAGGCCCCACCGAATCCGTCGCGGCGCGTCGCGTGCGTCCAACACTGCTAGGCGTTTTGTGCGTTTCGATCAACTGTTATAGTTCAAATAGGAGTGGCCCCACACGGCGCATGAGCGTGCGTGGCGTCAGGTGCGTTACCGGACTAGACGCACAAGGAACAAAACATTTTGTTTTTAGCCGCACGTGGACGTGCGTCTTCCGCATGAAGGAAGAAATTGTGGTAGACCTACAACAACCTGCATTTGAACCACCAGCCCAACTTTGAGTTATAATCAAATGTGATGATTTGTGGTTATGATAAAGGATTAAAGTATTTTTTTTTATTATATTCTAATGGATACATTTATGTAAATATTCTTTGTTTCAGAAAGTTCCTGTATCAAAGTGTTCAGTTCACACACAATTCTATGTATCTTAATTTTTGTATTAAATGAAATAAAGTGCAACTTTAATTTCGAAATCAGTAATCCTTCCCTCAGAGTTACTACACTACAAGTTTCTTACGTAATACTTATCTTCTGTAATTTGTAGTGAATTAAGTCAAAGGTTTTCGGCGGCATCCGACAATATTAAAAAAAAAAACTTGTCTGGACGCTATCGTAACTTATGAAAGTTTTGCTCATTCTCCACTCTTTCCTCATCTAAAGTTATGTCATAAGTATGATATTGTTAAGATACAATAAAGTTTGTTCATACTTACCTGGCAGATATATATATAGCTGTATTTCTCCGAAGTCCGACAGAATTTCAAAACTCCCGGCTCACGCAGTGGTCGGCCAGGTGGTTAGTACCCATTCCCGCCGCTGGGAGGCGGGTGTCAGGAAACCATTCCCATTTTCTATTCAGATTTTTCTATTCCCACTGTCTCCTGCGGGGAGGTGGGTGGGTACTTTGATTATATATCTGCAGGTAAGTATGAACAAACTTTATTGTATCTTAACAATATCATTTTGTTCATGAAACTTACCCAGCAGATATATATATAGCTGAATCCCACCTTTGGAGGTAGGGAGAGACAGAAAAGGATTTTGGAAAAACATATTACATGCAGATGAATAACATCTTGGTTCCTTACCTGTTAGCATAGCTGACTTCGTGATTACTATCACCCAAGTCTGCTACTGCTTTACTAGAGTCTCCAGCAAGGTAGTGACCTATATAGCTGGTGAGTTCTAGATGATCTGTCAACGGCGAGCGTGACCACAATGTGACTAGACCATTTTGACCATACTATGAGGGCAACGAAGTAAAAATTCACCACCTGACCAGCCTAACAATTTTCATTCCCACATCACTTAGGCTAAAGGAAAGGAAGTCCGGCTCAGGCGGACGACTTACAACCATAAAACAATCCATAAAAACTCACCTACCCATTTCCTACAGGGTAGGATGAGTGCTACTTCCAGCCCCCAACAAAGTGTCTGCTGCGACGTATGGTCCAAGCGCATAGCAGTTCTCGTATGTCGTCTTCACATCCCGCAGGTAGTGTGAAGCGAACACCGAGTTGCTGCGCCAAAAGGTGGCACTCAGAATGTCATTGAGTGCCATGTTCTTTTGGAAAGCTACCGAGGTAGATATAGCTCTCACTTCATGGGCATCACTTTCAACAGCTTAACATCACTGTCTTCGCAAGATGAATGCGCCTGTCTAATGGTGTCTCTCAAGAAGAATGCCAGAGCATTCTTCGACATCGGCAAATCTGGTCTTCTGACCGAACACCATAAGTTGCTAGAAGGACCTCGACATTCCTTCGTTCTTTGTAAATAAATCTTGAGAGCCCTGACAGGGCACAGGACTCTCTCTGGTTCGTGTCAATGATTTCGCCATACCCTTAATCTCAAAACTTTTTGGCCAAGGGTTAGACGGATTTTCATTTTTCGCTAGAAACGTAGGACTTAATGAGCAAACAGCATTATGTCCCCTAAAACCAATATGCTTGCTAAAGGCTTGAATTTCACTAACTCTCTTCGCCGTCGCCAGAGTCGTTAGGAAAATAGTTTTCTTAGTAAGATCCCTTAAAGAGGCGTTCTGAAGGGTTCAAACCGATTTGACATTAGGAATTTAAGTACTACATCCAAATTCCATGATGGTAACTTAGGTTGAGGAATCTTTATAGTCTCGAAAGACCTTAAAAGATCGTGGATATCCTTATTATTTGCCAAATCAATTCCTCTATGTCTAAAGACTACAGATAACATACTTCTGTAGCCTTTGATTGTTGAGACTGCAAGCTTTAGGTCGTTTCTCAAGTAGAGCAAAAAGTCCGCTATTTGGCTCACAGAGGTCGTGGTAGAGGAAATGCGTGTTCTTCGCACCAGCTCCTAAACGAAGCCCACTTCGATTGATAGACTCCAAGCGTGGAAGCTCTTCTGCATTGGCGATTGCTTTTGCAAACCGGTCTAGAAAAACCCCTCGCTCTGACCAACTTTTTGATAGTCTGAATGCAGTCAGACTCAGAGCGGGGAGGTTTCCGTGGTATCTCTGAAGTGGGGCTGTTTGAGTAGATCTGTCCTCATGGGCAATGACCTCGGAAGTCCACTACATATTTCATGACCTCTGTGAACCACTCCTTTGCTGGCCAGTAAGGAGCGATTAACGTCAATCTCGTCCCTACTGACATTGCAAACTTTTTGTCATCACTTCTCCCAGAATCTTGAACGGGGGAAATGCGTAAAGATCCATCTCTGTCCAGTCCCAAAGAAGTGCATCTATTGCTACTGCTCCCGGGTCGAGCACGGGGGAGCAATACAACGGAAGCCTCTTTGTTCTCGCTGTCGCAAGACGTCCACTAGAGGACGCCCCCATAACTTCCACAGCTCTCGACACACATCCTGATGCAGAGTCCACTCGGTCGGCAGCAGTTGACCCTGCCGACTGAGGAGATCTGCCCGGACGTTCTCCACGCCTGCAACGAACCTCGTTAGAATCGTTACTTTCTGAGTTCTCGCCCATAACAAGATCTCTCTTGCTAGGTTGAACAATGATCGCGAGTGAGTCCCTCCTTGCTTTTTTATGTATGACAGAGCTGTGTATTGTCTGAATTTATCTGCACTATCTTGTTTGAGACTTTTTTTCTTTGAAAAACTGAAGTATATGGCGCCAGTTCTTTGAGATTTATGTGCCAGAACACCTGTTCCCCTCTCCAGGTGCCTGACACTTCCTCCTTCCTAGTGTAGCTCCCCACCCGGTGGTGGACGCGTCGGAGAACAACACTAGGTCGGGGCTCTGAAGTTTGAGGGAAGTTCCTTCCGAAAGCTTCACAGGATCGAGCCACCACTTTAGGTGATCCTTTACCTCCTTTGGGATCCTCAACATTGTCTCCAAATTTTCTTTGTCCTCCCAATTCTCCTTCAGGAAAAACTGGAGAGGTCTGAGATGTAGTCTCCCCAAGGAAACAAACTTCTCCAGCGAGGAAATGGTGCCAGCAGACTCATCCATTCCCTCACCGAGCATGATTCTTTCCTTAAGAAGACTGATATTTTTTCTAATCCTTGCTGTTGCCGTCCCTGGGACGGAAAAGCTCGAAAAGCCACTGAATCCATCTGAATCCCCAAGATACACGATGGACTGTGTGGGGTATCAGCTGCGACTTTTCGAAAATTCACTAGAAGTCCCAGGGGACTTTGCTAGAGTTAAGGTTGATTGAAGGTCCTTCAGACACCTTTCTTTCGACGATGCTCGAATGAGCCAGTCGTCTAGATATAGAGAGATCCTTATGTTTGCAAGATGAAGCCACCTCGCCACATTCTTCATTAGAATTGTGAAAATCATTGGTGCCGTACTCAGACCGAAGCAAAGAGCTCTGAATTGGAAAAAACTCTTCCCTTCATGACAAAACGCAGATATTTCTTCGATCGGGGATGTATCGGGACATGGAAATATGCGTCTTGCAGGTCCAGTGATACCATCCAGTCGTTTTGTCTTAAGGCCGCAAGCACTGACTGAGGTTGGTCCACCATCTTGAACGTCTGTCTCTCTATAAAAAGGTTTAGACTGCTCACATCTAAAACTGGCCGCCAGCCTCCCGACTGTTTCGGCACCAGGAATAACCTGTTGTAGAAACCGGGGACTGAATGTCCTCGACTTGTTCTATTGCTTTCTTCCTCACGGGAGCATTTGTTCTCATTCAGATCGTACAAGATCTGTTGTTTTTTCCCTCCATGGTACGAGGGTGATAGATCTATAGGTGTTGCGCACAATGGAGGAGGCTTCAGGAAAGGTATTTTGTATCCTCGCTCGATGACGCTGAGCGACCAGCTGTCTGCCTCTATCTTCTTCCAAGCTTCTGCAAATAAATGAAGCCTGGCACCTACTGGCGACTGAAGGACTTCCTCCTCATTTTTTTACCTCTGGACTTAGACTGAGCTCTGCCTCTAGAGAGTCCTCTTCCTCTAGGAGAAGGTCTAGAGGATGCTCCACCTCGAAAGGGCTTTATTTTCTTAGAAAACTGGGTTCGTGTTGAAGTCGAAGGAACCGCAGGACGTCTAGAAGATTGTGCTAATAGATCCTGAGTAGCTTTTTCCTGTAGACTTCCAGCTACATCTTTAATCATAGCCTGGGGGAAGAGATGGTCAGAAAGAGGGGCGAAAAGCAATTCTGCCTTCTGTGTTGGAGACACTGCTTTGTAGTAAAAATTTACAGTAGATAGCTCTCTTTTTCAGGAGCCCTGCACAAAAATGTGAAGCCAATTCCTCTGAACCATCTCTGACGGCCTTATCCATACAAGCGAGAACACTGATAGCTCCCCAAGCTAATTGAGTCTTTGACTACGAGACTTAGTGTCAAGCAGCCCCAAACACCAGTCTAAGAAATTAAATACTTCAATTGTCCGAAAAAGACCTTTCAGATGGTGGTCTATCTCCGCCGGTGTCCATGCTATTTTAGCTGACGAAAGAAGAGACCTTCTTGGTGCGTCAACCAGACTGGAAAAGTCACCTGGAGCCGATGCGGAGCCTGAAACCGACATCATCACCTGTATCATACCAGATCCCAGCCTTGCCGCAAAGTCTTGAAGGAGGCTGGGCAAAAGGAAAAGAAAATTTCCTTGAGCTTTTTCTAGACTCCATCCAATCTTGCACCTTCTTAAAAGCTCTCTTAGTTGAAAGAGACTTTGTCATTTTAACCAATCCAGGAGTCTTATTTGTTTTGACAACGAAAACTGAGAAGGAGGCGACCGAGGTGCTGCGGGTTGAAACTCTTCTCCAAATGAATCCCGAAGCAATCGAACCAAAACTTGATAATCGGATGAATCTGACACAGCAGGTTGATCCTCTTCCGTTTCCTCTGAAATATTACTTAATCCTTCCTCATCTATAGGAGTGACCAAGGGGACTCCCGAAGCTGGTGGTACAAGTCCTTTCACTCCGAGCTTTAATGAAGATCGTTGTTTAGACGTGCATGGAGCATTCTGAATATTAATATCTAAAGATTCAGATTAAAGCGGTTAACCAATTCTGTTCATTCTCTCGATGGGAGTCCCTTCGAAAAGCCGATTGCAGTTGAGGTTCCATACTAATACCTTGCTGTGATCCCTGATGGATATGAAAACAAAGCGTCTGTTTGAACGTCTCGCTTGGCATCCGTCCGAGCGTCAAGCTTGGCGTCCAAGGCCGATCGTCACGCTTGGCGTCCAGCCGAGCGCCACGTTTGGCGTCCAGGTGAGCGTCACGCTCGACACTCAGCCGAGCGTCCCGCTTGGCGTCAGGTGAGGGTCACGCTCGGCGTCCCTCCGAGCGCCACGCCTGGCGTCCAGGTGAGCGTCACGCTCGACGTCTGTCCGAGCGTACCGCTTGTCTAAACAGGCGTCCCTGTGAACACTCCGCTCCTTCCAAGCCGAACTAGGAGCGTCGAGTTTCTCAGACTGTATACGTCCTCGTTTCGTAATCATAGGATCGTCCGTTCTTGTATAAAGCGAGCCTCGAGAGTCTGGGCGAATCCTCGTAGGAAGTTTTTCATGCCCTTTCTCCAACTGCAGGTGAGACGCACGAAATCTAGAATGAGTACTCACAGGCGAAAGAGACGATCGGTCCACCCGTGCGGGAGACCTCTTAGATCTTTTAATCGGTAATCTATCATCTTTTCTTCTCGGACAAATTTCTGATTCTCTCTCAGCCAGCAACGAAGCAAGTTGTTGTTGCATCGACCTGATAACACTCTTTGTAGTAGAAGATTCTTTTTCAGGAGAAAAACTGATCCTATGAGAAAGGCGAGGGGCAAGGGAAGCCCTATCCCTTCTCACAGGACCCGTTCTTCTATTCTTAGAACGACTAGGCCGCTCCAAGGCGTCCTCGTCAGATGACATCATAATTCTCCTTTGAGGAGTCCATGCAGCAAAACTCTCCGGTGAAGACCGCAAACCAACAGGAGAAAAAGGACGTGAAGCGTCTTCTTCACTGCGATCGAAGACTCTGGCCGCTTGTGCGACACCTTGAGTTTTCGATCTTTTTTGCGGTGGAGAGTAATCCAAGTCTCGAGGCGAAGCCCGTAACGAAGAAGCAGCGCAAAGAGACTCTGCGCCCTCCTCTGAGAGACTACTGACGATAGCCGCCTGTGCGACCATTAAAAACGTCATAGCTCTTTTCAGAGGACGTGAGCGTCTTCTCATGCTCCAACTCCTGTTAGGGGAGGACGCCTCCGAGGACGAAAAGCACTCGCGGAGGATACGCGCACTCGCACACTCTTTGGCAGCCTGGGGATCGTCTACAGGTTCTGCCGAAGGGACGCCCAGAACGGTGGGGGGTTCCCCGTAACCCTCCTGCGGCTTTCGACATGTCCGTCTTCCTGGGCTTGGAAGTTCGACAGAGGTCCAGGCCTAGAGGCATTATAGGGCCGATCTGACGCCCCCTCCACAACACTGGGGGCACTTTCACTGCACTTTTGTCACTAATAATGCTTTTACCCTCCAAAGCGAGCACTTTAGATTCTAGGTTTCGTATTGATTCCAGAATCGTAGAAAGGGCATTGTCTTCCACTGATTTTTCAGGGCCCGAAGGCACAACATTTTCAGGGCCCGAAGGCACAACATTTTCAGGGCCCGAAGGCACAACAGATTTAGGTGTACCAACTACTGAATGTATAGTAGGAGAAACCAAATTACTACCCTTACTTCTACGGACTGATACACTCCTGGAGGAAGATCTCCATATCCTATCACGCTCCAATTTCCGCACATAGGATTCATAAGCCTTCCAACCCGAATCAGACAGACATTCACACTCCTTACAATGGTCATTTATAACACACGTATGTTCTCTACAATTATTACATATTGTGTGTGGGTCTACCGAACCTTTCGGTAGCCTCACCTTACAACCTTCCATACAACACACTGGTGCTAGATAAACTAGTCCCAGACATCTTAGTTAAAGGAAAAAACCAAACCAAAATCAAATCCAATCTACTATCAGCGTAAGCCTAGTCCACAATCCACGTTCGATAACCAAAAAAAACAAACAGGATACTCAAGTAACAGAGAAGTTTCGAAAATCCTAGACGGAGGTGTTGAAAACAGTTGTTATCAACACCGGCGACAGAAAAAATCTGAATAGAAAATGGGAATGGTTCCAGACACCCGCCTCCCAGCGGCGGAATGGGTACTAACCACCTGGCGACCACTGCGTGAGCCGGGAGTTTGAAATTCTGCTCGGACTTCGGAGAAATACAGCTATATATATATCTGCTGGGTAAGTTTCATGAACAAACCAGATTTTCCTACTGTTCAACGCCTCTAATTTGGTTGACAGCACCGAGTCAGAGGAAAAACCTCGCGCTCTCCCTTCATAACGGCAACTACCGCTGAAGTTTGAATTGTCCGTCTATAACCGTCACTCGTGTGTCTGGTTGGGCCACACTCGCAGAAGACGGAGACGCTTGTAGACGGATAGCTGTGCACGCACGCGACGCGCCGGATTCGGTGGGGCCTTAGCCTAAGGCTAAGGCCCCACCGAATCCGTCGCGGCGCGTCACGAGCGTCCAACACGGCTACGCGTTTTGTCCATAGTTCAAACACGAGTGGCCCCACACGGCGCATGAGCGTGCGTGGCGTCAGGTGCGTTACCGGACTAGACGCACAAGGAACAAAACATTTTGTTTTTAGCCGCACGTGGACGTGCGTCTCCGAGCTTGGGTCCGCATGAACGGAAGAAATTGTGGTAGACCTACAACAACCTGCATTTGAACCACCTGCCCAACTTTGAGTTATAATCAAATGTGATGATTTGCGGTTATGATAAAGATTAAAGTATTTTTTTTTATTATATCTAATGGATACATTTATGTAAATATCTTTGTTTCAGAAGTTCCTGTATCAAAGTGTTCAGTTCACACACAATTCTACGTATCTTAATTTTTGTTTATTTAAATAAAATAAAGTGCAACTTTACAAATTTCGAAATCAGTAATCCTTCCCTCAGAGTTACAACAAGTTTCTTACGTTGATACAGATCTTCGTAATTGGTATCAAATTTTGATATTCGAGATATAATGCCCTCGTGAATTAAGTCAAAGGTTTTCGGCGTTATACGACAATAAAAAAAATTGTCTGGACGCTATCGTAACTTATGAAAGAGTTTTGCATATTCTCCATCTTTCCTCTTCTAAATTTAGTCATACGTCCAGATTTTCCTACTGTTCAACCCCTCTAATTTGGTTGACAGCACTGAGTCAGAGGAAAACCTAGCGCGCTCCCTTCATAACGGCAACTACTGCTGAAGTTTGAATTGTCCGTCTTATAACCATCACTCGTGTGTCTGGTTGGGCCACACGCGCAGAAGACGGAGGACGCTTGTAGACGGATAGCCGTGTTGCAACGCAACGCGACGTTGCCGCGACGGATTCGGTGGGGCCTTAGCCTAACTAAGGCCCCACCGAATCCGTCGCGGTGCGTCGCGTGCGTCCAAACACTGCTAGGCGTTTTGTGCGTCTCGATCAACTGTCATAGTTCAAATAGGAGTGGCCCCACACGCCGCATGAGCGTGCGTGGCGTCAAGTGCGTTGCCGGACTGGACGCACAAGGGACAAAACGTTTTGTTTTTAGCCGCACGTGGACGTGCGTCTCCGAGCTTGGGGTCCGCATGAAGGAAGAAATTGAGGTAGACCTACAACACCTGCTTTTGAACCACCTGCCCAACTTTGAGTTATAATCAAATGTGATGATTTGTGATTATGATAAAGGATTCATGTAGTTTTTTTTATTATATTCTAATGGATACATTTATGTAAATACCTTTGTTTCAGAAGTTACTGTATCAAAGTGTTCAGTTTACACACACACACACACAATCTACGTATCTTAATTTCTGTATTAAATAAAATAAAGTACAACTTTACAAATTTCGAAATCAGTAATACTTCCCTCAGAGTTACTACAAGTTTCTTACGTTGATATCAACTGATCCTCTGTAATTGATATTCGTGAATTAAGTCAAAGGTTTTCGGTGGCATCCGACAATATTAAAAAAAAAACTAGTCTGGACGCTGTTGTAACTTATGAAAGTGTTGCATATTCTCCACCCTTTCCTCGTTCTCAATTTACGTCATGAGTCCAGATTTCCCTACTGTTCAACACCTCTAATTTGGTTGACAGCAACGAGTCAGAACAAAACCTCGCACGTTCCCTTCATGACGGGAAGTGCGGCTTAAGTTTGAAGTCTTTGAACTGTCCGTTTTGTAACCGTCACTCGTTTGTCTGGTTGGGCCACTCTCGCAGAAGACGGACACGCTCATTGACGGATACCCGTGTTGGACGCACGCGACGCGCCGCGACGGATTCGGTGGGGCCGTCCACGGCCTACGAAACTCTTGGCAGCGGTCCGGTGCTGGCCTATGTTGTTGGTACTTAGAGCACTGCCACAAGTACGATGGTGGCCAACTTTAACCTTAAATATAAACTGCTGAGGTTAGAGGGTTGCAACTTAGTATGTTTGATGATGGGAGGGTGGATGATCAACATACCAATTTGCAGCCCTCTAGCCTCAGTAGTTTTTAAGACCTGAGGGCGGACGGACAGTTTCCTTTTACAGAAAACTAAAACCTAGCATTGATGACTTGTATTGGTTACACATAGATTTCTTGTAAGTGAAAGGAGTCATAGTACAGTGCGCCTTGGAGATTAAAGAACGATTCAGTAAAATAAAACACTGCTACCCTTTCTACATAAATTATATACACCACTTTTCATGTAGTGGTCGACGACTGACGGACAGATCTTCCGCCTTTCAGTAATGTATGAAATTGCTGGAAGCGTGGCAGCTCTTTGAAGCGACCTAACACCCCAGGTACTGATAGCATAAGAGACTAAATTAAATTTTCTCTAAACAGAATTATGGAATAGGATATCAGAGAGAGAGAGAGAGAGAGAGAGAGAGAGAGAGAGAGAGAGAGAGAGAGAGAGAGCTGAGAGAGAGAGAGAAATGTGTTTGGAGACGTAAAACTTGACTAAGTGATACGATCCCCCATAAACATGGTCTTAAGTTCGAGATTGAGCCCAGACTCGAAAGGAAGGATTTGGGATGAAGGAGAAAGTAGGGAAAGGAGAATAATTCAGTGGGTGAAGAACACTGATGAAAGGGTTTTGTGTTATAAATAGTTCTTTTTATTTACAAATCTAGATTTTTACAAATCTAGAAACACTTCTGTGCACCCCAATTAAGACTATTGGTATTTAAGTTTTGAAATGTCTTAAGATATGTTGAGTTAATATAAAGAACTTTGCAATGAACCCTTTGTTTTGGTGCTAATTTCTTTAGCCTGTTCTTATTCTTGCATGCTTCGGTTTTATTTTTTTATTTTTTGGCATACAAGCGAGAGAGAGAGAGAGAGAGAGAGGCGCACTTGGCGATTCACATCGGGTCCTGCAATGCGTGCAGGGCTGTGCACCTGATTTTGCCGTAATCACCTGGATTCTCTTCCGGATTTCTATCTCAGGCGTTTGATCTCATTAATATTCGCCAGTAACTGTCAGAGCGCGAAACAAAATCCCCACTCGTGCAGATTCCTGGAATACGGAGAGCCCACTTTGTTTGGATATTTCTTATTTGCTTCATACTGATGCTCATTGTTATATACATTATGCTTTTTTTTTTTTGATAAATGGAGATTTCTTCCGTTTATTGTTGTTGATTGATGACTTGCATTTGTGCGTGTGGGTTTCGTGGTTTTGCTCTTCCCTGATCACACAATTTCTCGTGAAAACTTAACTGATAAATGGAGCCACGACAAAGCACCGTTGGAAAATACTTGTCTGCTACGTGTACGAGTTAGATCTGAGAGAGAGAGAGAGAGAGAGAGAGAGAGGACTTTCGTCTTTCAGTTAGTTTTTCAAGCGCTTTTGCAGTGATCAACAGTTTCTGTCAAAATGGAAATATTTGTAGTCTTCAGATGTTGCTCATTTATGATGTTTGCGCCTCAGTGGCGTGATTGGTATGGTCTTGGCCTGCCACCTCGGTGGCCGCGAGCTCGATTCTCGGGCATAACGTTGAGGAGTGAGAGATGTGTATTTCTGGTGATAGAAGTTCACTCTCGAACGTGGTTCTGAAGTCACGTAAAGCCGTTGGTCCTTTGCTGAATAACCACTGGTTCCATGCATCGTAAAAACACCATACAAACAAACAAACAAACTCATTTATGATGTTAGCTTTCTGAACTTAGAGGTGGATAAATGTTTCTGTAAAAAATATATTGATTTGATACATTAATACTTCACATATAACCTGTTGGAAAGGCGCATTTCGTGGAAATTAGTGTTGCGCATAATGAGCTCAGTATTTATGCAGCGATATGTGTGTGTGAGTATAAATTTGCTTCTTGCACGAATAAAAAGCTATTTACGGAGAAGAAAATGCAAAATTTTATTTTCTCATTAATAATATCTCGGTATAAGCAAACTTCTTTATCTGCTTTATCTGTCGGTGTATGCATGTTTTTATTAGATAAACGTACACACACAACATACACGCATGCATACTTATTAATCGTCTTGAAGGGAAATTCCTTGGAATATATATATATATATATATATATATATATAATATATATATATATATATAATATATATTATATATATATGTATATATATACTCATATACATATATAGTATATCCGTATTGTATATATATGGCTATATATATATATATATATATATATATGTGTATATATTATGATATATATTGATATGATATATATAGTATATATATATTATAATGTGTGTATATTATATATATATTATATTTTACTATTAATATTATAATATATATATAGATATATATATATATATATATATATATATATATTATTATATATAATATCTATATATATCTATATATACATACTATATACATATGTGTATATATATATATATACACACCATGTGATGATATATATATCTATTATTTATATCTATATGTATATATATACATTATATATGTATATATATAATATATTATATATATATATTATATTAATATATATATATGCATACCCATTATTTATTATCTATATTGTATATTATTATATAATATATATATAAAATATAATATATAAATATATAAATATATATATATATTATTGCATTTATTTATTTATTTATGTGTGTAGGCCGCGACAAAAAAACATGTGTTGCGTGCGCATAAAATAGTGTATACGCAGCTGTAAGTATTTAAAATTAGAGAAAGGGAGATTGAGAGTGGCGAAATCAAGACAATATTGAAAGAATCCAAGGGTCCCCGCTGTGTTGTGTGTGTGTGTGGTGTGTGTGTGTGTGTGTGTGTTGACCCGCGTCGTCGGTTGGTCCGATTTTACCACAATCAACAG
>NC_061090.1:76990356-77010356 GCF_015104395.2 Macrobrachium nipponense | reverse complement strand
AAGATTAGCAGGGGAAGAACAAAGGATTGATAAGGGAAGAACAGTTTATTACGGTACAGTTATCTAATAAGTTGAAAAGTACGTGCAAAAAAAATTCCATAGCATATACCGATCAAGAACAAGCTTTGTGATTGAAGCGTTAGAGACAGAATAGTGAGTATTAGAATATTAGTATAGGAGAAAGTTTTTAAAGCAGTCATCAAGTTTTCATGTTTGGAGTGAGTGAAGCATCTTAGAATATGCAATAGGCGAGAGAATGGCTGGTTTGGAATAAAAGTAGGCGTGTGACAAGGATGTGGCATCTCTCCCTAAAACTATTTAACATCTTTGCGAGTGGGTGCAAGAAGTAAGAAAGTGCGTCGTGAATAAAGTGTGGAGTGATTGATGTTTGCTGATGCTACATTGGCGATAATAGTTCCGAAATCAATGAAAGGGAAAGTAATTGTGAGAAGAGAAGTTGAGAGTAAATAGGAGTAGTAAATGCAAGATTTTGTGAGTTAGTGGAAACCATGAAGATGGAGTAGTGCATATTGATAAGGATGGTGAAAGAGAAGGGATGATACTTGAGTTTAGTAAAGATGACAGAGGTGATAAGAGAGTCGCGATTGAGATGGTATGGGCATGTGTAGAGGATGGATGACGAGGAGGGAGTGAGGAGGGCTTGGGAGGAACCTGTTAGAGGAACAAGATCGAAGGGAGGCAGAGAATGAGATGTGAAGAAAGGTATGGAGAGAAGAGGTGTGGTCGAGGATGATGCCTTTGGTAGAAGGCAGTGGAGGAGAAGGCGCATCAGGCAACCGACCCCTTAATGTAGGGATAACGGTGGAAAGAAGAAGAAAAAGGTGAATATAGTTGAATGGATGGCTTAGACTTTCTTGAGATGGTTTAATCAAGTGACGATGGATTGGTGAAACAGTGTTGAATTTAGAAGCGTTGAGAGCGAGGAGGAGAGAGACCTAGAAATTGACGGGTAGGAGTGAAAAGGTATTGGAAAGGAAGGGCCTCACTTCCTGGCAGTCTGAAAGTGCGTGCATGATAGAGTTGATAGAGTGAATTTAGGGGTTCGACGCATTGCTGATGAGGTATCTGTGATAGTGTGTAATGTTATGGAAGTTATACATAGGCAGTGATCGATGAGTAGTTTATTTCCTTGGATCCACCTTCAATAAGGGAAATGTCATAACTCTGAAACATGTATTTACTTTAAATATTTGTTAGTTGGATGTATTTGTATATATTACTACCTTGCAAATTTGTCGTCGGTATGTCTGAGACTAATAGTACTACTTATTGAATAAAAAGTAACGCTTAATAATAGAATAATACATACTGTACAGCGTAAAGCTGGATGGTTCCTGATAAAGGAGGACCCTCCACATTCGGGAAAAATTGTCCAATGAGAGGGAGGGTCTTCATTCATTTTTGGAGAGAACAGGCATTCGTTTCTAGGACTTGATTAAACGCACCATTCAGCTATAATTCCACATGACACACTGATATATATATATATATATATATATATATATATATATATATATATATTATATATATATATATATATATATATTAACAGGAGCTGTATTTCATATGTTTTGAGTAGCTCAGTCATTTAGGGTATTTTGGAAACATGCTTGCCATTGCGCAGTTGTTGATTAGGGTCCAAATCGCGTTCGAAGGTCACCTCCCTCAAAGATAATCTGGGAGCTGAGAACTGGGGCTTAGCAGGTTGAATTTCTAGATTTCCGTATTATTTGCTATTTTCTTTTCTCTTCATATCCTAGGATGTGAAATTAACAAGGAAAAATTCATAATAGAGAGAGAGAGAGAGAGAGAGAGAGAGAGAGAGAGAGAGAGAGAGAGAGAGAGAGAGAGAGAGAGAGAGAATAAATTCTGTGTGAATCACTGGGTACACTACGATTATCGCAGGTGGCACACGCTTCATTTCTCTGAAATGTTGTGAAAATAAGTACGGCAAGTCCGATTTCATCATAATCCCTTGTAATCCTTTCAAACTTTTCTGAAGAGTCTTCTGTGAGCTTTATAATCATTGTCAGTAACAGTGAAAGAGACTTCCTTCGACAAGTTTTTTTCTTTCTTTTTTTCCCCAGAATGCCCTTGCAAATCAGGTTCAAAGTCCTTCGAAAGCAAAGATTAGCTCTTATTTTAGGTTATTGTATTCACTCCTATTTTCATGACATGCAGCTTTCTTTAATTTAACCTTAAATATATCTTAGTTTAACGACACCAATGAGCTGATTAACAGCTCTCCTAGGGCTGACCCAAAGGACTAGATATTTTTACGTGGCTAGGAACCAATTGGCTCACCTAGCAATGGGACCTACAGCTTATTGTGGGATCCGAACCACATTATATCGAGAAATAATTTTATCATCAGGAATAGATTCCTCTGATTCTGGACCACCGGACTGGTAGCCGAGCGCGAAAACCACTCGTCCAAGGAGGAACCTATTTAACTTAGTGAACTAAGAGCAGTCATGGGTATATATGCTTTACTTTTTAGCAGAAAATAGAGAATGGTGGAAAGGTTGATGAACGTGGTCGTTCTTTCGAAATCTTGGTTCTAGAATGTCGCATGAGTATACGCTATAGTAAAAGTCACATTAACCGTGTATCTGATGTCTAGGCCAGTCCTTTACGACACTCCTGATTGGCTGTTGATAAGCCAATCACAGGGCTGGAAACTCTCAGTCTCTCTCTCTCCAGGGTTCACATGACCAGGATGTATGTTCCACTTCTCCTGAGGGATACGTCTTTCCAGCCCTGTAATTGGCTTATCAACAGCCAATCAGTAGCGTCGTAAGACTCTGGCCTAGACATCAAATGCACGGTTAATGTGAATCTGCTATAGTATTGGTATCACTAATTGTGATTTATCATTATATATATATATATATATATATATATATATATATATGTATATAAATATATATATATATTTATATATATATATATATATATATATATATATATATATATATATATATATATATATATATATATACATACATACATACATCATACATACATACAGTACATTTATATATATTATACGCACCACACACACTCACACAAATATATATATATATATATATATATATATATATATATATATATATATATAATATATATATATATATTATATATATTAAATATATAACTTTCCTTAGTGAAGGATGGCTATATAGATCAACCAACGAAAATTTATTCCACATTCATGCTTGAACAGCTGAATTAAGGATGACTCTCCTTTACTGAAAAGCTTCCATAACATTGCTTCATGTATCAACAAAGTCTGCTCATGAGTAGCATGTCAGATCTCAAACTTCATGCAAATACTGCACCATTTTCCCTGAGATGTAACCAAGTACTTAAGCGCCTCAGTGGCGTGGTTGGTTTGGCGTTTGCTTCTCACCTCGGTGGTCGCGGGTTCGATTCTCGGCCATTCCATTGAGGAGTGAGAGATGTGTATTTCTGGTGATAGAAGTTCACTCTCGACGTGGTTCGGAAGTCACGTAAAGCCGTTGGTCCCGTTGCTGAATAACCACTGGTTCCCATGCGACGTAAAAACACCATACAAACAATAACGGAGTACTGGAACCTTTCCCGGAAAAAAGCAGGAAGAAAAATTTGGGTCGCCATATCTTACAAACTAACCAATAGACTTTTCTTGAAAATAATCTTGTTGTGTTTCCCACAATCCAAATTTTCCTGGACCAGTTTTCTAACCTAACCTAACCTAACCTAGGGAAATGAAAAAAAAAAATAATGAACTAAAAAATAAAAAAAAAAAATAAAAAATACCAGGGCTAGTGCAATACTAGAATACATATCAGGAATTTGCCGCCTCAACCGCCTCCCCCACCCTCCTCCCCTCCCCTTATCATGCCTCCTACAAGCCATCTGTCCAAGAAATCTTGCTTCATCCTCACTTCAAGCGCCTACTGATCTTCATTCTTTCCATATGGACAGACGTCAGTGCACCTCATGCGGCGCACTGTAGGCATAACTTAAGATTCTTTACTGCGTCCCTTCAGCCCCTAGCTGCAAACCATTTCATTCCTGTTACTGCACCTCTGTTCATATTTTCTTTATTCCATCTTACTTTCCACCCTCTTCTAACCATTGATTCATAGTGCAACTGTGACGTTTTCCTCCTGTTAATCTTTCAAACCTTTGACTGTCAATTTTCATTTCAGCGCTGATTAACCTAATAGGTCCCATCGCATGGCCTTTGGCCTAGATTCTATAATATTCTGTTCCATATGGACTGACCAACTTCAAATACAGTGTCTACCGTATCTACCTTTTCACCACTTCATCATATCTGCGCATTTTTTACCTTTTTAAATACGCTGTTTCCACATGTTGTGAGTGAACAATAACGATTTGTTATGAACGGTTGGATTTCTAAGAGATTCCTTTAGATTTGACTTAATGTCGAACAACTTCGATAATGAACAATTTTTAGTATGGTGCTTTACATGAATTTAAACCAAGTAATTGATGACAAATGGAATTAACCAGTTATTTATCCGCCTTTGTCAAAATCCAGGGTAAACTTAAGCTAAGAAAAGATGCGCGGAGGCAGTTTGATTGTTTTACTCCAGAAACTACCTGTTTGAATGCAGACTCGATGGTTGCCAGCTGCTGAGGAGGACGAGCCCTTGACAGAATTGTAAATTGATCATATTCAATGTTTATTTTGCTTTTAATTCGCATGCTATCGAATATTGGGGAGATTCCAGATTAGACAACTGGACCCCAGTGCGGTAGCTAACACCGCCGTGACAATCGATGTGAACTTTTTAGTAACTTTCGACAGGCACAGACATACAGGGTGCCCATAAAGTCCCAGTACCATTACAAGTATTTATTGCTCAGAATGGTACTGGGACTTTATGGACACCCTGTATTTCCCTAGACTATTACATCGGGGGCAAGAAGATAAATAACACCGTAAATGCGCTCAAACATTTATTTTACATCTGTGCGTCGTTCAAGGCACGATAGCAAACTTTAAGGAAGTAATTTTTCCCAGTTAATAAAAGGCGTTTTGAAATAAAGGTGTCGCCCTTTAAAACAACGCCTTGAAGCATCGATTCCGTTTATGCTTGAGACAGATTCTTGGTCCAAAAAGTAGAGAACTGCCAGCGCAGCTTTGATTAAAATTTTTGTACATGATTTCCTATCCTTAATTGACGTAGCAAAGAAAGAGCATATAATTCGTTCATTTAAGAAGCGCCTCGCATTTCGGCATTGATCACTGCATTCTTCGCTGCTCTCCATTTCTTGCACCTGTTGCAACGAAAACCATCCAACTCCTTTAGGCGCATGCGTTTCGTTTGTTGGAGTTCCTCGTTAGACGAGTGGTTTAGTGCTCACCTACCGTTGCCGTAGTCCAGAGTTCGATACCCCGCTCTGCCAACGTGGATTCAGAGGAATTTATTTTTTGTAATTAAAAATTCATTTCTCGATATAGCCTAATGTCGTTCGGATCATACAATAAGCTGTTGGTCCCGTTTCTAGGTAACTAATTGAATCCTAGCCACGTCAAGAAGATATCTACTCCTTCGGGCCAGTCCTAGGAGAGTTGTTAATCAGCTCAGTGGTCTGGTTAAACAAAGATATACTATTGGGCTGACGCTTCCTGCGCAATCAGGCGCTCCGCGCATGCGCTGTTGTTGTTGTTGCCGAAATAGAAGCAAACCGTTTTGGCTTGCTAAACCGTAAGTCTCCTCTTCCGTCGAAAGTAGAGCACAAAATTCGAAAGTATTCGGTCCTTGCATAGCAATAATGCGTCTACTTCTGGGACCCAGCTGACTTCTTATTAAAACAGGTAGTTCCGAAGTTTAATTAACAGCCTTACTGTTTCCACCCCTCATTTCTTAGCATGAGTTTACCCTGGGCTTTGACATTCCGGGTTCATACTGTGAAAAATTTCAATTCGTTTATATGGAAAATTTCTCCTAAAACCTCCGACCCCGTCCCCAGTCCTCCCTCCCGTATAATTTTGACTTAAGGAATCGTTTACATAAACATTTATTAAAGATAAAAAATAAATACTTTTCACCCCTAATGTGAACAAATGGTTTATTTATGGAATCTTTATCGAAGTCCCCGGGCGCTCAGTGAAAACTCCGTTTTCTATAATGGACTCGTCGGGAAGAATTACACGTAAGGCCTTTGAAGCCCGAAATTGTCCATACCATTGAACCCCTAAAATTGAGAACGTTAATTCTGCTGTGTAACGTGAGATAATTATTGATTAAAGAGCAATTCTTACAGAAATGAACCTAATTTTCCAAAAAGCAAGTAAGTCATGTTGACCTTGGTTCATTTCCGCGTCTCTTCGTTGTAAATCAGCTTAAGAATCAAAAGTTCACTTACCCTGAGTGAGTGCATTTATAAATGTTTATTGAATATATCCACATGACTTTTTTTAATGTAACCTTATAATATATTATTAAAGCAAACTAGTGCTTTTGCAGATGGTAAAATATATGCATAGACTAAATAAAGGTAATGTCACGGAAAAAAAAAAAAAAAAAACAGGAAAAGACGAGATCTTTCGGTCTAACGACCCTTTACTAGTATATATAGACAACTTGCCAATAGTAAAGGGTTGTAAAGATCGAAAGATCTCGGCAGTTCTCTGTTGTTGTTGTTTTCATTTTCCTCCGTCACGACCATCGTATCCTAATATGTACAGGTTTCAAATGTAATTTCTTATTTTATATGTTTGTGCGTTGAACATTTCCGTACCAGAATATTCCATAAATTTTATTGATAAAAATGTATTTATCAAAAAATGATTATAACATGATTATTAATGAAGAAAACAAAATAGCAATGCGAACTTAATAAGTATACATGTTTTTTGTGGGTAACTCATAATATACTTAGTTTGGGATAATTAATTACTGCAGGTGCTTAACAATGTTTTTATTTCTTGGTTGGACCATAATCCCGTTTTGTAGTCAGTTCTTTTCATCGTGGCTAAATCTTCCTCTTTCTTCAACGCATCAACCTGTTTCTAAAGAGTGAGGTGTTGACAGTAACTGAATTTTGTTTGGTATTATGCCCATCCCCCTAAACCAGGGAATTCCAAGTCGTTAGGTCTGAGAGCCACTCTTGAATAAACAAAAGACATGCGGGCCACTTGTGTGTATGTATGTATGTATGTATGTATATGTTTGTGAGTATGAAGTATAGTATATATATATATATATATATTATATATATATATATATATATATATATATATATATTGCTCAGTATTTAGGAATAAAAAATTGACAAGGACTTATTTCAGAGGAATTCAGAGAAATATATTTGAAAGAAGGCAACCAATGAGGGTATTTACATGCCAAATCTTAATCCAGGCAAAGGTAAATTTAGTGAGAGTGCTGATAGTACTAGCGGTAAATCTAAATTTTATGATATAAAAAAAAGATATATATTTTTATTTATTTTTCTGTAGTGGAACACTCAAAATCTTACGGGCCACTTTTGATCCAAGGGCATGGGGTTGGTCAGCCCTGCTTTAACTGTTGTTAGTTCTACGCATGTCGTTGATTGTCCCATCACAAACATTGGTGAATTCAGTAGAAGGTTACTGCAGTCCTGTCTCGCACATCCGCCTCTAGGTTATCCAGGGTATACGACTTTGAAAGTATGCGATGAAACCGGAAGATAACTCGTGATCTCTCAGATCCAAAAAAACCTGATTGTTATGATTCGAACTCGAATCGTGATGTTCTTTTCAAAACCTACTAAAACAGTCCGCACCAACAACTGGAATGCAAGGTAAAGAATATATAAAAATAAAACCCCCACGAACTATTACCTTATAATTTATTATGATGTATCAAGAAAATAAAAAAGGACTCTTGCATCCACTCGACTTGATGCATCCCGTGGTACGAAGAAAATAAATAGCTCTGTAAAATATAAATTTACTGCTGAATTATCCTTCGGGGAAACGGCGTTGACTCTGGTCCATAAAAGACACATGGTTTCCTCGAAGGTGGGACAGCCAGTCCGTGGTGTAAACTTCCAAACTTCTTAAAGGCAATGCAGAAAGGGTGCCACCGTTGAACTAAACCGTCTGAAAAAGGGGGCTTTCTCAGATTCTCTCTGTCCTCTGTACTTCATCCTCTGTCCTTCTCTTTACTCGTGAGTCCTTAATGTCCTTACTAGGGCGAGGCGATCCTAGGGGGGAACTTATATTCCATATAATGGGCGAGGCTAATGATGCCACTTTCGATGATCGTCGTTTCCTTTTTTTTTTGGATATTCCTGCAGTTTCTGCTTCCTGACTGGCTCATCGGAAACCGTTCATCACACCACACCAGCTGCTTCTAGTTTTGTGGCGAAATCTGGCATCATCCGGCGGATTTTCCAGAAAGTTCTAACGGGCCCAGGACAACACCATGCTGGGCGTCCCTCCACACGATGTACGCTTATTAAAAAGAAAAAAATCTTCATCATTAGTACCCCTTTTAATCCAAAATATTCATTACCCATGACACTGATAACCTTTATTTCCTGGAAGGAAAGTTGATTCAGAGAAACTTTTAACCTTCAAACTGAATTTTTGATATTCGTTATTCCGTCGTCTTAAACCGAGGTCACATTTTAGTGTTCTGTAAAAAAAAACTATTGAGGTGGCTATTTGTCTGTCAGTCCGGACTTTTTCTGTCTGCCCTCAGATCTTAAAAACTACTGAGGCTAGAGGGCTGCAAATTGGTATGTTAATCATCCACCCTCTTATCATCAACCACACCAACTGGTAGCAGTCTAGTCTCAGTAGTGTTATTTTATTTAAGGCTAACGTTAGCCAAGTATCGTACAGTCTGGCATCTTCACTTGACCGCATCTGGGGAGCAACTGAGCTCTGCACGGTCGTGGCTGAGAGTTTTTCGAACTTCAGCGCATCGAGAGTCATACAGCTTTATTCGCTGTTCTGATAGAACAGGTCAGCCAGAAAGCGTACCAAATTTTAAATCTCTTCTGCGCACCGACGTCATCCGAGGAAGGTTGGTGGTGAGAAGGTGGGTCCAGTGAGGGTCCGTGGTGGTGAAAACCATTAAGAACGTATAGGTCTAACACACCGGCAAGGATTTCTCCTACACACACACACACACACACACACACACACACACATATATATATATATATATATATATATATATATATATATATATATATATATATATATATCATCATCATCATCATCATCATCAGCCGTTGCTAGTCCACTGCAGGACGAAAGCCTCGGAGGGTTCTAGGAAAATTCAGTGCCAGCAAATCACCGTCATACAGTTCACCGCCTAACAATTCATCGCAAAACGCGGCATTTCCTTTTTTGCAGTAGTTAAGTGAAAATGTACTATAAAATAAATGTTTTCTGAAGGACAGTTGAAAATCTTCATTTGTTGCTACTGTATTCTATTTATTTGTTTATACTGGTTGCAACTTGCAATATTCATGTAATATTTTCTACATATAAAACATAATGCCTTTAAAATTTACTAAAAAGAAATTAAATAAAATGAATGTTTTATAAATTATATAAAACATTTAGTATGAAATGTTATGAGCTATTCCACGCAAGTAATCAATAACATTTTCTTTTAATTAAACCATGTAGAGCGCACAACTGAAAGAATAATAACGGGACAGTTTTGAAGGTTTCATCAGCATACCAATGTTGACTTTCATCTAACAACTGCAGATATCGCTGCGTGCTGAAGATCATTATGCGGTTTTCAACATCAAAATATAAGAACTCATCCCCATTAGGCAATGAAGTCGAACCCTCAGGAAAAGTGATATGTTTGCGATGAGATGGAAGAGCTGGTCCAGAAATAGTTTGGTATCTTATGTTTCGCTTTGTTCTTTTCAATTTACACCTGTGCTTGGAAGCTTCCCTCCTGCTGCTTTTGACTGCATTCAGCAAAAGCAACCGATAATATTGAATGAGACGAGTCTGTTGAATTATTCGCTTTTATACGAACTTCTTCACCATTCTTTGCTGCCTCGCCATTGGTGGCATCTGCAAGATGATTATGCTCATTCAGTCTTAAAAATTTCGTCATCCACTGTAGTTACTCGTGCAAGACACTTTGTTTTCTGGTACTGCTCACATTGCCAATGTTTTTTTCTTTAATTTGTCTTTCTTTAAAGTAAACATGGTTACTAATGCACAACTTCATTCCTTTCTCACTGAGTGAACTGATGGGCCATTTTAAACAAGTGTGTTAGATATGACTAAAATAGCCAGTTAACACTGAACCATAATGAAAGTTTTGCGGCAATGGCTCGAGAAAGTTTTCAATTCTTTTTTTTTTTCCAAACGTTCCATTTATACCAATTGGGAAAATTTTCAAACGATTGTTAGGCGGTAAACTACTCCAGAAAAGGAGATCTGGTGAACTGTTTTGTGATGAATTTCCTCATTTGATATTTTGTTATTTTTCATTTGTTCAACTACTATCTTGTTTTATTGTTATTTTACCGCTGAATAGTTTGTAGCTCAAACTGCTAGTTTTTGGCAACTGTATGTTTAAAATTTTAGGCCTTTTTGACTACATACACTGCAAACTTCCTCTTTTCTTAATAAACGCTCTAAGAAGATGTCCATTGGCGGACGAAACTGTTGGGCATTTTCCTAGATGAACCATTTTCATTTTCCTGTGTGGAATACAATTGATATATATATATATATATTATATATATATATATATATATATATATATATATATATATATATATATATATATATATATATAAATGTGTACGTGTGTATCGACCTTAATGAGAAAAAACTATTTATCCTGGTTTTTTGCTGGAAATCTGAATGAAGATAATCTGTATAATGGCCTAAGTAGGAAGCAACTACTGTACATTAGCACTTAGTTTTTTTTAGAAGAGGATGTTCTTGAAAATGTGGCATTTCAAATGTCACAAGAATGTAAATTAAACATTTTGCCTTTTGAAAATATTTTATCAAGTTACAACTTTATTTTTTTTCTTAGCGCCTCCTTGCATGGTTGCCCATGACGTTTCCTATACTTTATAATTTTATTAAGATATCTCATTTGAAAATATACTGCTATCTTTAAAGAAAAAAAAAGCAATAACATCGTCAGGAACTTCAATACGAGATTTTTTTTTTTAATGTAAAGCAAAGCTTTTTAAACCAAAGATTGCCCTCCACGAGAGCTTTCCTGTGTACGACACCAAAGAACTTCAGCATTAGTACTAACTGGGGAAAATAATGACTAGAAGTTGCACGCAACTCCCCCTACTAAGACAGTCTAGGATATTTCATATAAAATATTTTGACCCTGCATCCCCCAATGTATTTAAGAGCCTTCTCTTCAATTACTCTCTCGATATTTTTGTTGTTTCTGTGTGCTCTCTCAAAAGGTCTTCTTCCTTATCAAAAACATCTTTTTCTAAATCAAATTCCTTTCTTTTGTTATATAGTCTACATTTTCATCGGCAGATTCAAGCGATTTTCCAACTGAGGTGATATTATTACACTTTTCACTTATTCCTTTCATTTCCTTCCCTAACTAGAATTGTTTTTAACCTAAATTTAAAATTCGCTGCATTTGGATGATCGATCATGGTGCCCATCCATTTGCCTTATGCACCCAAAGAAATGTTCAGGGAAATCTTGATTTAATCTTTGTCAGTAGGTAGTCAATACTTTGAGAGGCTTTTAGCATACTAAACAAAGCGATGGTGGATTTACATAAAATTATTTCTTTCTGGAACTTGAAAAAACTCTTAATACTTGTATTAGGACTTTTAACTCTCGTAGGACTCATTACCTCGAAGACCTTGAGCTGTGTACCTGTTTTGTTTTTCTACATCAATACCAAATGCATTGCTTTGACCAAACTCTCCATACATGCATGAAAAATTCATGATGTCGAACCAGTCATTCATCAAAAGAATAGAATCGGATATTTGTCTCCGGTTTTGACACTCCAGCTGTCCCTTTTTGCCTAAATATTTTGCTGAACTGGCACAAATTTAGATAACGGTTGCACTGCTAAGTTTACGCGCTGTCATTGTTGACCAGTTACATTTAAATGCATTTCATTGATCTTGTATGCAAGCCCAAATTCTGTTTTGGTTTTACTAAGCATTTCTCGTATGCCAACATCTGAAATAGTCTCTCCATTGTTAAGGAAAAAAACACCGAGTAGGTGAAATTATTTCTAACTTGTTGGAATGGGGGAACATCCGAGAGCACAAAAACTTCCCTTTCTGCCTTAGGATTTTTGAAAGGTGTCCTATTTCAAAAGGGTCGAAATTAAACTGTTTCCACATACGGAGATTTGAAGATCCCGTGTCATGCTCACTCCTACCACAGCTCAACGTTCATCCTCTACTTTCGATATTATTTCTAACTACTTTATGCATATCACATTGATCGAACTAACAATAGACTGGCTGCCTCCATTTGCCTATAAAACCTCGCAACACGACCACCTGTGGTACATATTCATGCGGCTTGTATACTATATAGGACATCTGTTCCTTTGTCATAGCTCCATTCTTTCTTAATGCTCATTTCATCAAAGACGAAACTGCAATCTTCTGTAGGGTAAAGGTTTTTGCCGTTGCTTACAATAGTGTTAATACTGATACCAAAATCCCCGGTTCGCAATCAAACTATTTCGCTCTTTCCTTGAGAGTTCTCTCACAAGGCAATCAATGGATAACCCTTTTTTGAGCATTAGATATCTGTAGCACTTAGAACTTAAACTTCTAAGACTCAAAGCGTTTGCAATATCATCACTACTCCACTCACGATTTTTCTTTATAATGATGGACTTTATCCGAGTTACCAAAAGAACTGAATACACTTTCTACTCTTAACACTAACTTCACTTTCAATCAAAATAGACATATTTTCATTTTGTTCCTTCAAGTAATAATTTTCTTCAATCTGCTTCATTTTTTGCCTTTAAATTTTCCAACTCCTTTTTTTCCCCTCTTTCTCTTCTTTGCCAATCTATGCCATTAGCTGTCAACATCTGAGTTATATCACTTATTGAAGAACAGCCAGCTTTGCTGATGTTGCAGTCTGTATCCAAGTCATTTAATAGCTCCTTGACGATTTGCTGACGATTCCTGTTTTCACCTCTTTCACTTCCTTCAAGTAACATGTTCTGAATACAGTCCACCCGAAACAATATCCCAAATATAAGCCAATATAAAATGTTAAATCATTTGAACTCTTCAACGGGTACTACTATGAAAGCCTTAGCTTGACTGTGTTCACCTTTGTACAAACAACAGCCCTGAAAGAACTATTCAAGCAATATTAAGGATTTATCTCACCGAACACAAACACACATTTTGTGTGCGCGTGCGTGCGTGCGTATGTATGGGTGCTGTACCCATTTAACATTTGCTTAATGTACTCATCATTTGGTATGAAAAGACCTGGTACGGCATCTTCTTTAAGCAGCCGATGATATTTAGGGCTTTGAATGCCCAGTAACCGAGACTTCATATCATCGGGTTGAAAATGATCGAGCAAACAGGAGCATACACAACGTTAATTCTGCCTGCACGACAACAGGCATGTACCTCGTAGTCTATGCATGGCTTTCCTTTTGGAAAACGATGGTATTTTATATACGAGCTTTTAGTTTTTTTAACGTGTATTAGAACTGCCGAATACCGTGAAGTTATATGGTGTTATGAATGATAGAATGAATGAAAGATATATGGGCACACAGCAAGTCCTGTTGTTTGCCTTTCCTCTGTCGGAAACAAAGTAAACACTGTTTTAGTTAACCACGTATGTGACCGTGGCGCCGCAATTTTTTTTTTTTTTTTTTTTTTTTTTTTTTTTTTTTTTTAGACGGACTTTGTCAAAAACACGAGCATTATTTGGATATAATATACCTACCTCTGCAATGCTCTTTCTTGCTCTGGGTTTAAAATCAGTCTGCATTTATTTGGGATCAAGTTGAAGGTGATCTGCAAGAAAAGAGTGCACAGGTGGACTTGTTACTCCACTGGTATTTTTTAATGACATCTTTTTGTGTAGTATGGATGGAGCATTTTGTGTTGTCTCCAAGGACAGACATTCTCACTATTTCTGAGACAGAGGGCAATTTTGCCATTGGAAATTCATCATGGTTTGACAAAGTTGTTCCAGTAAGATGTCTCGTTAGTTCTTGTACACAGTAGTATATTATGGAAATGTTCAGGACGCAAAGATATGTAGAAATAAACTACATCTGTAATGGATATACATATATTGGGACACAAATAACCGAGACGCAGAAAATACCTCGCACAGGTGGCCGAGGGCGCTAGAGACCGGGACGCAGATGATCTTGAACCACTTTTCACCTTTTTGATTTGGGAGTGATACTAACGTGTCCACATATTGACGTGTTGTGTGTATAAGTGACAAGCTTTAAGGGAGGTTGGTAAATAATTTTGGTAAATTTTGTGGGTAATAATAAGTATGAATATTATGATATAAATTTAGAACTACAGTAGATTTAGATCAACCATGCATTTGACGTCTAGGCCAGTCCCTTACGACGCTCCTGATTGGCTGTTGATAAGCCAATCACAAGGCTGGAAACTCTGTCTCTCTCGAGAATTCATATAGGCAGGATGCATGTTCCATCTTTTCTGAGGGATGCTTTTGAAAGGTGGAACATATATCCTGCCCGTGTGAACTCTCGAGAGACTCTGAGAGTTTCCAGCCCTGTGATTGACTTATCAACAGCCAATCAGGAGCGTCGTAAGGGACTGGCCTAGACGTCAAATGCACGGTTGATGTGAATCTACTATAGGACAAAGCTGGATGGGGGAACCGTGGGGAAGGTGGCAGGGGTAGTGTGGGACTAAAGAATGTCAAAACGTAGTGTTCCTTTTCCTGTCGAATGCTTGTATTTCACTCAAATCATTTCCAGGGTATCTGTGTCCTGTACATAGGAAAGTATGATATAATAAACTATACTCTGTTTTTTTTCACCTGTCCATCTGCCTGTGGTGTTTTTGTATGGCAACACTGCGTCCCGGGCTTTAGATAGTTACGCTATGTGTAAGTTTTAGGTAAATAAAAGGATATCTGGGTGTACATTGCAACTGAAAAGTGTTTTAATAATTTACTGTATGCGAATTACACCGTTAATATTCGAAATAGGATATTATTATAATCGTTGAATGTAAGCTGAATGTGACTATCTAAAGCCCGGGACGCAGTGTTGCCATACAAAAACACCACAGGCGGGTGGACAGATGAAAAAAAACAGAGTATAGTGGGATTCTTGTCATTCACTCAAAATCATTTCCAGAGTGTCTGTGTCCTGTACATAGGAAGGTATAATCAACGATCTTTTGCACAGGGGCACCATCGGCATATGCTTGCATGGATTTATCATTATTCACTCTCACCGAAATGACCATTTAGGAGAAGGCGCTCACGAAATATGGGTTATTAATAGGCAATGCTATTGGTGAATAATTTTCCAGTACTTATCAAGTTTAAGTTTGCTTGAGAGTTATACAAGTCATAAAATATAATCTTTTCTCAGATTCTTGAGCTTGTAAGATACTTTTCTCGGGTATCACCTTAACCGAATTTTCCTCAATTCGCTGCCTTTCAGATTCGGTCGATTCCCATCGGTTCACAGTCCAAGCAGACAGTTAATTGGGACGGTTAGGTAGAAAATAAAGTACAGTTTTTTTTTTTTTTAATATGGCAGCTGCATTTGCACAGTAGTTTTTTTTTTTTTTTTTTTTTTTTTTTGCGCATCAGTAATGGACATGTCCCGCATAATGTCCTCTGGATGGAAGTGTCTTCGGCAAGCATGTAAGAACATTCACTAATGAGAGGCGAAGCGTCCAGGAATATGCATGCACTTAGTGTTAAGATATAAACGTGAAATATGTTATTGAATGCAGAAATTTATACATACAGGTTTCTATTCTGCTAACACACACACACAAACACACACACACACTGATTTTCTTGTTATGAACTTCCCCGTGTATTCTTGGTTGGAGTGAAGTATTTCCTTTTGATGGCTTGTACCACTGCTCTCGCCTTTCTATTGCCAAGGGAAACAAAAAAAAGTCACTTTTTCCGATGTTGTATAATTTCCTTGGCAATTTCGAACACACCACATTGTCACAAATGTTTGAAACCTGTGGTTGAAACCTGCACTTCACACTGAAATTTCTTTAATATTGATGCAAAAATTATAGAATATCGGCGTGACCTCACTCTACTACAAGTTCCTGGACGAAACTGATTTGTTTTGCCTACTTAGACAACTTTGTTACTTAGGTTAAATGGGTTTCCGGGCAGGAAAATGTCCGGCCGACCGACCTACTATATATAATATCTTATAGCGCTTGGATTTAGGGACCCAAGACCTGCCTTTATAATTCTCGGTGATCACACGATGAAAGACTGCTTATTTATCGTATTTATCAAGAGCCAAGTCACTCTCTGCTTCCTAAATGCAAATGGGGCCGAGAGAGAGAGAGAGAGAGAGAGAGAGAGAGAGAGAGAGAGAGTTTGACGATCGTTAGATTAGACGAAGGGTAAAAGGAGACACGATATTTTTTTGTAAGTTCGGATTAATTTGTCTCGTCAAACATATTAATGAATCCGAGAAGACAGACAATGTCTGGAACGGTTCGAAGCCTCGATGGTCAACATTCAAGAGACCACTGAGAGGGTGAAAATTATTTTGCCTTCGTTGTAGAAAAAGGGAAGTGGCGCAAGAAAAATAGAGAGGAGTGGGGGGCGGCGCAGGGATTATGAAGGGATTATCCCAGTTCGGGAAGTTTTAATTACTTGTCGGGGGATCCCGCTTTTTGGATGCTGCCGATATGAAAATAAGTAAATAAAGGCTGTTGTCAGAAGAACGTTCTTAGTGTTGTTGTTTTGTTGTTAACTTTTTTAAAAATCCTGTTTTACAAGTCTTAAAATTATATCAGGAATATGTTTGCCTTTTTGAAGGAGCAGCAATATATATATATATATATATATATATATATATATATATATATATATATATATATATATATATATATGTATTTATATGTATATATGTGTATATATATACATATGTATAAACTACAATATGTGTATATATCCATATACACATTTTTATATATGTATATCAATACATACATACATACATACATACATATATACATATGTATAAATACATATGTGTGTAATATATATACACATTTTTATATATGTATATCAATACATACATACATACTACATACATACATACATATATATATATATATATATATATATATATATATATATATATATATATATATGATATATATATATATATACATTATATAGTACATATCATTGATAACAGTTATAGGCATTTCACTTAATGAAATTAAGTGCCTCAATGGCGTGATCGGTATGGTCTTGGGCTGCCACCTCGGTGGCCGCGAGTTCAATTCTCGGGCATTCACAATGAGGTGTGAGAGATGTGTATTTCTGGTGATAGAAGTTCACTTTCGAAGTGGTGCGGAAGTCACGCAAAGCCGTTGGTCCCGTTGCTGAATGACCACTGGTTCCATGCAACGTAAAAACACCATACAAACAAAACAAACTTAATGAAACTGTAACTATTGCATAAAACTTGGAAAAACTGTGTTTAACGCTTTAAGATGCCTTTTAACCATATCTCAAGATATATTTGAACCTTATTGCAGGTTGCATGAAAAACAACTACTTTCCCTCAGAGAAGCGTTGAGTTGTTTTTTAGAATAAGGACCAATAATGAACAATCCTTAATCGTGTCCCGACTCTTACTTCAAAACACCTTCGCTCACAGTTTTATTCCAAACTGACTGCAGCAGAGAGCACCAAGTGGAACCCGAACTTCTGTGTGGCACCAGGGTGACTGTCTTGAAGTGCATAGAACAAGTAAACCAGTAAAAAATGCGCCTCAGCCGCGACTCATGAAACTTCCAGCCACGACCTGGTGGTGGTCTTGTGTGGCTTGTGTTGTTGGCACTTGTAGCGCTACCAGACGCACAATCATCGGTAAATTTCTTATATACAATAAAAACCTCTAGAAAATAAAAACCGCTAAGGCTCGAGGGGTGTAATTTATTATGATTGATGTTTGGAGGGTGGATGATCAACATACCAAGTTGCAGCCCTCTAGCCTCAGTAGTTTTTGTGTTTTGTTTTTCTCTTGTCTTAGAGTAACTTAAATCACACATTCCCTTTGGGACGTCTAGTATGGCTTTCAAGAGGCAACACCTTCGATACACTCGTATAGACTTTTCATTTGTAGAATTCTGAGGGACTCCTGAGCATCTATTGCCAACGCTCTAGAGGCATCTTAGACAAGCGCCTCAGTGGCGTGGTTGGTTTGGTGTTTGCTTCTCACCTCGGTGGTCGCGGGTTCGATTCCCGGCCATTCCATTGAGGAGTGAGAGATGTGTATTTCTGGTGATAGAAGTTCACTCTCGACGTGGTTCGGAAGTCACGTAAAGCCGTTGGTCCCGTTGCTGAATAACATCTGGTTCCATGCAACGTAAAAACACCATACAAACATACAAACAAACATCTTAGACAGTCGGAAGTATGGCATAGGGCTTTATGTAACCAGATTTCACGATGATGGCCTCGCTCCTCTCTTGTCGGAGTTCATGTTGACATTTATGGAAACTCTTCACCACCATTCGTATGGTTTTCTTCTATTCCTCTGCCTCAATACTTTTGAAATAGTTACTCTTTCCAGTAACCTATTGTCTCTTCTCCGGATCTCTCATAGATAGTAACTCCCAAGGGTTTTCAGGGGTCTATATCTAGGGCTAACATTTCTTCGGGGTCATCATCTTTGTGGTTTACACAGTCTTTTGTACTAAACAGGCCGCAAATGTGGATACATAGCGGGTTAATCCCCTTTGGGGTCACTATCCAGACCAGCTCTAAACACTTTAGATTATTGTCTCAGCCAAGCTCACCTTTTTAGGACTTCTGCATTACTCCACGTTTCTTACAATTTCAATGTGTCTTATTTCACGTATAAAAAGTTTTTCATCAGGTTGTAGTCATGCTTTGATATTATTATAGAAACTCGTAATCACTCTCAACATATAACCTTTCAGACCATACTTCCTCGCCAGGCTATCCACATTGCATCTCTGTTAATTCTGCCACAATCTTTTGTAGGGGTCAGTGTCTGCCATGTACAGCTTCATTCTCTCAATTTAATTCCTCTTGCGACTCTGAAATAATATATTTCTTGATCCACATACCCTTTTCCATGTCTTGAATCTATTTCTTTGCCCCTGCCAGTTCTTCGTTTATCTATTTTACTCTCTGTCAAAATCTGACCACATACATTCTCAGAAGCAGGTAATAAGATGCCTTCATGATTGTTTATTCACCTCTGTCACCTTTGCCCTTAATTTGCGCTCATACAAATACAAAATAGCGCTGGTTTTCCTCTCTCCTATTCGCTTCATCATATTGTCAGTTGCTCAGTCACCGAAACGTGGTGTCTCGCCTGCCATTTGCCAGTGAATTAACGCGGCCTTGATTACTGGAAACATTGATTGATTTATTTAAAGTTTGCCACGTCCAGCTTTGCCGGCTTCTCGTGAATTTTACTTGCAAGAAAAGAAGAATAAATGAATCTATTTTAAGGTTCGTCTTGCGACAAAAGTTTCGCTTTCCTTTGGTATGACATAAATTCTGAAATACAGCACCATTCTTTTTACTTCAGCGAACAGCGTTTCATTGTATTTCGTGAATAGATAGAAATTGTCATTGTTCAACCGTTTTCCAAAAAAGTGTCTTCGAATTGTTTCATGTTATTTTTCGTTTCCAGATTATAATCTTTTGCATTTTTGAATGTAGCGTTTTCATACTTCAGTCATCGCTATATACATATTGTATATGCATGTAAGTATATTGT
>NC_061090.1:76972856-76985356 GCF_015104395.2 Macrobrachium nipponense | reverse complement strand
TGAGTGTCTGAAACAGGAACCGGCGATCACTCCCTGTGAGAACTCGTCATCTTCTTGCCCCGTGGGGAAAAAATATAGATAAGAAGCAGGTAATATTATTTTGCTTTTTTTCCCCCTTGAACAGTCGGGGTTTTTTCCCGTTCCGTGGGTTGGATATTTTCCTCTCTGTGCCATTCTCTGCCACAGGGATGGATCATGAGGGCCGAAGCGGTTTATGTGCATATTATTACATCTGGTGTCTTTTTGTCCATGTATTTGAGCGAATTGAGTGTTTGCATTCTATTTATATTTATCGTGGCGCCGCGGGACGGGAATTGGTCATTTTCTCCGGTGTTCTCCTTTCTTCAACAGCCCTCTTTTCTTTTCGTGTCCTTTCCTCCCTGTTTTGCCTTTCCATTCCACCGCCACCTCCCCCCCCCTCTCTCTCCCTCCTTCCCCTTCCCCTCCCACTTCCCCTTCCCCTGCCCCTTCCCCTTCCCAAATGCGGTGGTAGGTGGAATTCGGAGTCGGCAGAGAGGGTGTGGGATGCTGCTCTGAGTCCCCAGCATCCTTAAAGTGTGAACGTCTGTAGTGGTGGTGCTGGACTCTCTCTCTCTCTCTCTCTCTCTCTCTCTCAATAATCCACACCGATCGCTCTCTACCTCTCTCTCTCTCTCTCTCTCTCTCTCTCTCTCTCTTTCTATCTCCTCTTTCAATAATCCACACCGATCGCTCTTTCCCTCTCTCTCATAATCCACACCGATCTCTCTCTCTCTCTCTCCTGCTCTCTCTCTCTCTCTCTCTCTCTCTCTCTCTTTCTGTCTTTTTGTACAGCCTGTGTGATCACAAGCATCGTCGTCAGCAGAGCTCTCTCTCTCTCTCTCTCTCTCTCTCTCTCTCTCTTGCTTTTCTCCATCGGCCAGCAGCACATACGTGGGAATGGCACTGGTCTGTTTGTTTGTTATTCTTAATTACCGCGAGAAGTGGCTCCTCAATCAATACCCCTTTTATCTCCTGGTCGGGCTGGAGGCTGTAAAACATTCGACTGAAAAAGAGAGCTCGGGTAAATATTGATGTATCGTACGGTAGATCAAGAAAGGGCTCGGATACATATTGAGGTATCGTACTATAGGTGAAAGTAAGGCTTTGGAAACTGAAATATTGTCCGTTGAAGCTCGACTGGTTTTTGGCGTTATTGCTTTGAAGTGGAAATCGCACATCAATAAGGTCACAAGCATTGTTGTAATCCTTCAAGGCGAATTTCTGATAACGGTTTCATGTCCGGACTACCGTTGGGAGCGATTGTCATTTATTTTGTCAGTAATAAAATATTAAAATAATTTTTGTACTTATATGTATATATATATATATATATATATATATATATATATACATATACTATACATACATACATATACTATACATATATATATATTTTATATATATTATTATATATATGTGTGTGTATATATATTAGATATATAATATATAATATATATTATATATATATGATATATATATATATATATACATATCCTTTCTAAAACTATATATATACCTCTCTATCTTCCTCTTTCTTTCTCTCTCTCTCTCTCTCTCTCTCTCCTCTCTCTATATCTATATAATATATATATATATATATAGATATATATATATCTAGATTATATAATATATATATATATATATATAAAATAGTATGATAAATGAGATTTATTGTTATTGTTGTTATTATATAAAATAGTTGTAATCAACATATGAGTACTTTTCTTTCTTGAGAGCCTCTCTTCCTTCTCGAGGTACACGTACTCGATCTACACAAACACGTACTCGATATACACAAACACGTACTCGATCTACACAAAACACGTTCGACTACACAAACACGTACTCGATCTACACAAAACACTACTCGATCGCACAAACACGTACCGATCTACACAAACCGTACTCGATCACCACAAAACACGTTACTCGATCACACAAACACGTACTCGATCTGCACACACACATGCTCGATCCCCACGAGCGCTTTTGACGATCTTCACAAACACATTCTCGATATGCACAAACACGTACTTGATCTAGACAAACACACTGTCGATCTCCACGAACGCTTTTGTCGATCTACATAAACATACTGTTGAGCTCCACGAACACAGTTGTCGATCTGCTGAGATACATTCTCGATATATGCAAACCACATTCTCAATGTACACAGACGCATACTCGATCTACACAAACATGCTCGAGCTACATAAACACATTATCTTTACGCACAAACGCACTGTCGATCTCCACGAACGCTTTCGTCGATCGACACAAATACATTCTCGATAATTGCAAGCACATTGTCGATCGTCTCGGACGCTTCTGTCGATCTACGCAAATACATTCTCGAACCAAACCACACATTCTCGATATACACAAACACACACTAGCTCCACGAACACACTGTCTTTCTTTACAAACGTATCCTCGATCTACACAAACACATTCTGGATCTCGAGATTTACGAGGACATTATCGATCTACACAAACATTTTCTCAATCTACACAAACATTATGGATCTACACGAACATTTCCTCTGGCTATACGTAATATATTTTCGATCTGTACCAACACATTCTCGAGCTACACACCAGTTTTTTCGATCTACACAAACACTATCGATATACACAAACATTTTCTCTGATTAAACCATTACATTGTTGATCTACACAAAACATATTTTATATACAAACACATTGGCGATCTACACGAACATTTTCTATCTATACAAACTGTTGATCCACAAACGCATTCTAGAGCTCCATAAACACATTGTCGATCGCCACGAAAACAGTTTCGATCCACACAAACACGTTGCTGATGTGCACAAACACATTCTGGAGCTTCTCGGCCTATTCCCTCTCTCAGCCATCGCCGTAGAATTCCCCCGACGCCGCTGTTTTTTTTGTTTTTGTTTTTTTTTTTTGTCTTGTTCCTCATTCTCCCCAACTCACCCCCCCTGCCTACATATTTTCCCTTTTCCTCATTTTCGAGATCATCCTTCATTTTCCTCATCGGTTCTTTTCAACAACGCAAAAGCAGATAAGTCAGCTGCTGTACAGTTAACTTGTGCTTCTCACTTCGATTCCCTGCTCTGCCAACGTGGAATCAGAGGAATTTATTTCTGGCAATTTGAAATTCATTTCTCGATTTAATGTGGTTCGGATTCCACAATAAGCTGTAGGTCCCGTGGCGAGGTATCCAATTGGCTCCTAGCCACGTAGAAAATATCTAATCCTTCGGGCTAGCCTTAGGAGGGCTGTTAATCAGCTCAGTGGTCTGGTTAAACTAAGATGTACGTATTTTTTTCACTTCTTACTCGCACCTCATAACTAACGCTTCTCCTGATCTGTCCTGTCTACGGTAGATTCTGTTCGTATGTTATTGAATGAGTGGTGCATCTTTATTTTTCTGTAAAAGAAAACTATTGAGGTGGATATTTGTCTGTCCGTCCACACTTTTCCTGTCCGCTTTGAGACCTTATAAATTGCAGCCCTCTAGCCTCAGTAATTTTTATATTCAAGTTAAAATTAGCCCTGACGGTGCATCTGGCACCGCTATAGGTGTCAACAACAAAGGCCACCACCGGGCGGTGGCAGAGAGTTTCTTGCAACATTCTACGCAATACAGAAAACTCGATTGCGCCGGAGAAACTTCTGCGCATTTTTTTTTTACGTGTTAATTGTTTGCATTTCCTTTTGTCAGTTTCAGCGCAGTGTTCTTTCTCCAAACGCTTTCACTCTCTCATTTTTTTTTCCCTCCGCAGATATTTTCATAATTCTCTAATTCTTCATTGCCTTTTTTTTTAACTCTTCCTTTTAGCTCAATTCATGGCCTTCCGAAGCGTTTGTATTTATTTGTTTATTTATTTGTGTGTGTGTGTGTGTGTGTGTGTGTGTGTGAGTGTTTGATAAATATTCCGCTAGCACTTCTCTCCCACCTATGTAATGGCGTGCCATGCTGATGCAGGTTCTTTTGGGCATTTGCGGAGTTTTCCCCATCACTTATTACGTCGTTTTTACTTTTCCTTCGTCTCTTCCTAATTCTAGACATTTGACGTGTCTATAATTTCCTCATGGTTATTTAGTCGGAATTTTTCCTTTTCTTTCATTATAATGATATTTGCTTATTTTTAGCGGTGTTCAGTCCTGTTTTCTGCCGTATGTTCTCATTGCAAAGTGTGGCTTTTTTTAAAATTTAATTTACACGGGCAAACTTGTCTGCAATATATTCATATTGCAAAATATGACTTTTTTTGTATTTCATTTACTCTTACAACCTTATCTGCAATATATTCTTATTGCAAAATATGACTTTTTCTATTTCATTTACTCCTACAACCTTATCTGCAATATATTCATATTGCAAAATATGACTTTTTTTGTATTTCATTTACTCTTACAACCTTATCTGCAATATATTCTTATTGCAAAATATGACTTTTTCTATTTCATTTACTCCTACAACCTTATCTGCAATATATTCATATTGCAAAATACAACTTTTTTTTGTATTTCATTTACTCTGACAACCCTATCCGCAATATATTCTTATGGCAAAATTTGACTTTTTCTATTTCATTTACCCGTAAAACCTTTTCTGCAATATATTCTTATTGCAAAATTTGACTTTTTCTATTTCATGTACCCGAACAACCTTATCTTCAATATATTCATATTGCAAAATATGACATTTTTATATTTAGTTTTTCATTGTCATCACCTTTCTTTTCCTCGCATAACCAACGTTGTCGCTGGCTGCCATTGACCTAAATGCATCGATTTTCCCTCGCGATATTCTTATTTATTCTTAATCCTTCTTACCGTACTCCGGGAATCATCTTTCGCAGCCTCCGGCTCAGCGTCATATATCTCTAAATCACGTTGATGGCGACCGCGACACTCTCAATTAGTGGCGTTCGTCGTCTTGTCTCTCAGCAGCGTAATATTATCGTCATTGGTTCCATCTTCTCCCTCTCTGCCTTATCTCGTTTCTCCTCCAGGCTCGTCTTTCCCTCAGTCTTTTTGTCCTCCAGCTTCTCCTGATATTCTTCGTCACATTTTTCTCATACATCTTGCTGCTGCTTCTACTTCTAATTTTCCTTTTGATCCTCCGTATTCTATTCGCTCCTTCTCCAGCATCTTACTATGTCGCTAGTCGTTTTTTTTTCCCTTTTTGCGGCTTCATTCTTATTCGTGATACGTTTCGATTATATATACATAAATGTCTATATATGTGTGTGCGCGTGCGTGTGTCTGTATGTATGTGTTTGTTTGCTGGTTTGAATATTTAAATATTTATATATTTAGTATACGTATATATTAAAGAGGGAAAACTGGGGGCAAAAGTATATTTACATATGTATTTTTTACTTATATGTAGATTTATATGTATACACACACACGCACACACATATATTATATATATATATATATATATATATATATATATATTATATCATATATATATATATATATATATATATATATATATATATATATATTTATATTTATATGCAGTTGCTCTCCTTTTTATACACATTGCGTTTTCGGTCCTTTAGCGCCCCCCACCCCCTTTTTTTTATTCTTATCCAATTCCACACTACGATCATTCAACTTAGTGTAATGTGGGGCATTAATGACCTTTGGCGTTGAAGCACCGCTCTGTATATTTAAAGGACCTTGGGTAGGACAGTTAGTTAGGTGGTCAAGTCGCTTCAGCGGTGTCATGGTTTGCGTCGTTCATTCACGCTAATCCTTTCTCAATTCCGCTCATTGAAAACTGGCTTCTTCTAGAAATGACGTCATTTCTGCGACTGGAGATTCGGGTGCAGAAGTCTACGGAAGGCCACATTATATTAGTTTTCTGTGAAAGAAAACTACTGAGATGGCTGTTTGTGTCTGTCTGTCCGTCCTCAGATCTCAAAATCCACTAAGGCTAGAGGGCTGAAAATTGGTATGTTGATCATCCACCCTCCAATCATGAAGCATACCAAATTGCAGCCCTCTAGCCTCTCTAGTTTGTATTTTTATTTAAAGTTGAAGTTAGCCTTGATCGTGCGCCTGGCTGCGCTATGGGTGCCAACAAAACAGGCCACCGCTGGACCTTGGCTGCAAATTTCATGGGTCGCGGGTGTGAGTTTCATACATCATTTTGCGCTGTACAGATTTTTTTTTTTTTTTTTTTTTTTGAGACCTCACTGGAGGAAGAGTCGTGGCCTTAATCAATCCGAATGACCGAATCAATTCTGTCGTTCGTCTCTTCGTTCCCTACTCCAGGGTGTCATGGTAATGATCAAAGTTCATCTCATGCATCATTCTTTTTCCTCTTATTTTATCCCGTACATCGTCAACTTCACCCTTTTTAAAGCAGTTCTGGCGTATCGCTTCTTCCTTTGCACACAATGCTCTCTTACGCGTTGTTTTCAGCCTCGCTACTGGATATGTATTATTATTATTATTATTATTATTATTATTATTATTATTATTATTATTATTATTGAAGGAGATTTGTGCTTCAGCTGAACTGATTTTGCTGAAGCATCAATCTCCTTCCATAGAACATGCTTGAAAGGGAGTCTTCTATCTAAATACACCATCATCATCATCATTATCATTATTCATATCATTATTATTAATTATTATTATTATTATTATTATTACCTTTACCATATCCATTGAGGTGCCAGTTTGCATACAATAACCATTCTCGTCAGCGTCATGCATTTCGGAGGTCCTGTGAGAACCTTTTTACTTGAAGGTACGAAAATAATACCCACCTTGAATATTGACCTCCTCTTCTTATCAAACAATTTCTATTGACACTACAATTACACTTTGCTTTTCTTTCCACATTCATATATTTCTGAATTCCACTTATCGAAACTCTTTTTGCCTCTCTCTCTCTCTCTCTCTCTCTCTCTCTCTCTCTCTCTCTCTCTCTCTCTCTCTCAGCATTTAGTTCCCACTAATGATTACCATCCATCTTGTTAATCTTTTATATTTGACATCGTTTTTCGTATTCATTATTGATCTCTCTTCTAACCAGCTGAGTCATTCATTTTTTCTTCGTTTATTGCCAGTCCCACTGGTCTCTCTCTCTCCTGATTATTTGGATTCACTAAGAATATCTTTATTTACTCTCGAGTTTTTTTACTCTTTCCATTTTATTTAGCTTTATCATCGTTTTGGTGTTTGGTTCTTATCATCGGTCGCCTTTTCTTGTGCTTTGTTTTTCTTTAGTTACTTTTGTTCTTCTCCATATACTTTTCGGCTGTAAGAAACATTGCCCTCAGTTTTGAATTAGTAGTTATTGTGTTAATTAGGTACTTATTGTTTTGCACTGATTCTCTTTCGTTGTTCTTTAATTTTTCTTACCTTTTTATTACTTATAAATTTTGTATTTTATTTTGTTTTACTGCCGTGGTGGTTCAGTGGTAAGGTTCTCGCCCACCGGTCGAGAGGACCTGGGTTCAAATCCGGCCGCTCACTTGTGGCTCGAGGATGACGCCATTGCACATACCCGGGGCTTGCCAATCTAGTGGTCTGAAACCTCCTCAGGCTGGGGTGTTAAACAGTAGGCCTAGCGCCACACTGCCCACGTGTCTTAGGCATCAGGACTTGTACCCCAATGGCTGCCGGCCTGAGAAACGGGAGATCAAGATGCCAAGGAGGACTTTACCTTTATAATTAATTTTATTTTAGTGTATTATTCCCATTTGGATTTTCGGTTACATTTCTTGTGTTATTGTGTTGGCGAAAAGAAGTTTGGCTTCTGGGTTTCTTGTGTCACTCCTATCTACAGTTCTGAACTTATTTCATTTTTGTAGCATATATAGTTATATTAATTCTCTCTCTCTCTCTCTCTCTCTCTCTCTCTCTCTCTCTCTCTCTCTCTCTCTCTTTCTACTTGGTCTTCAATGTTATTTCTAATTTAGTCTTACATAATGCTTTTATTGTTTTGTTCGTGATTCTCATTTACTTCAAATTTTGTCTTTTCTTCCTTTAAAAAACCTGTTAATTTGCCATTTCAACTTTCGCTTCTCTAAGTAATTAGCCTATTCCAGATCATTATTTTTGACTGTCCTGATTTTACCCCCTCTATCTTTCCTCCTCCTTCTCCATACTTCTTCATTCACTGTCCTCCTCCTCCTCCTCCTCCTCCTCCTCCTCCTCCTCCTCCTCCTCTCTCTCTATTCTTTTATTTCACCAGTATCCTGTTTACCTTTCTTCTCCATACTTCTTTATTCACTGTTCTCCTCCCCCTCCTCTCTCTCTCTCTGTTCCTTTATTTCACCAGTATCGTGAGTTCTGTTATCAATCTCTCTTTGCGTTATCTTTTATTGCATCATTGTATCGCACATATTCTTTTCCTCATTATCAGCTACGTTTCAGCATCATATTTCCCCTTATTTATCAGTTTCTTGCATCTTGAACTAATTATCATTGATGGTTTTCCGTATTTCTTTAAATTTAAACTTGCACCGGTGACCAATTATCCTTTTTCCTATAATTACTTTTTTCAATTTAAACTTGAACCAATTATCAATTATCCTTTTCCATATAATTTCCTTATTTTTCAATTTAAACTTGAACCAATTATCAACTATCCTTTTTCATATAATTACTTTATTCAATTTAAACTTGAACCAATTATTAATTATCCTTTTCCATATAATTAATTTCTTTTTGCAATTTAAACTTGAACCAATGATCAGTTATCCTTTTTCATATAATTAATTTTTTCAATTTAGATATGAACCAATTATCAAGTATCGTTTTCCATATTTCTTTTTTCAACTTAAACTTGAACCAATAATCAATTATCCTTTTCCATATAATTTCGTTTTTCAGTTTCTCCTCTCATTCATTTTTATTAACTATAATTTTTCTTCGTCGTCGTTAGTTGCTTTTTACCTTACTTCCCATTCCTCTGCCTTGCCTTTTGGGAATTTTGATTTTTCGTTTTTTTCTTCTATGCTCTTCTCTTCAGTATATCACATCTGTAGTTTCGCATTTTCCTTTACTTCCCTCCTAAAGCCCTTCTTTTACGATCCCTTCATAAGTTGCCGCGATTCCTCTGTTCTCCTCATTTTAGTTCTGTCTTAATTGTTTCACGTTCTTCCTTTATTCCTTATTTATTTTCATCCCCGCCGAGTTCCTTAAGATGGTCCTCGCTTTTCATGGTTCCTCTCTCTCGTTATTCTCTGTGTTTTTCCTCTGTTTATTAACAAGCGCCATATTCCTCTTTTTTGGCATAATCTTAGTTTTCCATTTCCCCGTCTTCAGCGTCTCTTTCTCCTTCTCGGATTCTTTTGTTCAAGCCTTTGATATTTTAATATCTATCATTTTTCTGCGTTTTAACATGATCAGTTTCGCCATTTTTTATGACTTGATTATTTCATCTGGACTGGTTTCCATTACTGAATCTTTTATTCTGTTATTTATTTCTTCCCTGTTCGTGCATGGTTGTGTTCTCTCGCCTCTCTTTCATATTCCCTTTTGGGTCCTCATCGATTATCCGTACAATTTATGTATACTTGCCAAATCTGGGTCGTTGCCCCCAACCTCCTAACAGGTTTGTACTTTTATTTGTCGTTTCGTGTCTTCTTCGTCTTTTGTTTCCATGCCTCCATCTTCTCTTCTTCCCTTTTCGTAATTGCACTCGCCATTCTTATCTCACATTTTTCGAGCCCCTTTTATTCTTCTGTATTTTGATTCCTCCTCTGTGTGTGTGTGTGTGTGTTTGTCACTTTTGACTTAAAAGAGAGAGTATTTTTTCGTACCCCCTTTTTCCCTATTCGTTTTTCGTCCATTTTTTCCCATCCTCTGCCATCCTTTCTCTTATGGACCAACATTGACTCTCGCATTTTGTCTCATATTGTTTTGTTACTGACGATTTCTCATCGTTCTTTAGCCGTTCACCTTTCTTCCTTTGCGATACTTCCCTCTATCTACATTGCGGACTATTTCTACAATATTTACTGTGATCTCCTTTTCCTCTTCAGCCTTCGCGTTCAGTTTTTAAAACTCTTTCTCCTTCGCTAATTACGGCTTATTACGTTTTATTCTGTTTCCCATTTCTTGTCGTTATTTTTTATTTCTCACACATATTATTCCGTCCATCAGTTCTACATTCTGATATATATATATATATATATATATATATATATATATATATATATATATATATATATATATGTGTGTGTGTGTGTGTGTGTGTGTGTATATATATATATATATATATATATATATATATATATATATATATATATATATATATATATATATATATTGTTTTAGTGCGTTTTCTTTAATCTATCTACGTAATAGCTTTTTTTTTCTCACCACTTTGAAAATTTCCTGTTATTCCTTTTCATCAGTATTTTTAGCCTTTACTCATTCGGCTAGTGTCATTATTCATTTGTTTCATTTTTGGTTTTCGTTTAACTTGAGTCTCTCTCTCTCTCTCTCTCTCTCTCTCTCTCTCTCTCTCTCTTCTGTTCATCACTTATCGTAAAACGTGTAAATGAGCGTGTTATTGTTACCTTATCTCTTCATTTTGACTTGTTTCCTCCATTAATTATTTCCCTTCTTTGTGAAGTGTGACACTCGAGAGGTAACTCTATTTTCTTCTTTGAAAGCCGTTATTTGTACTGTTAGACTCTTCCCTATTCCTTCTCCGGTTTATTCTCTGTTCTCTGTTTTATTACTGACGCCCATCATCCTCCCTGCCTTTGTTATTCTTTCATTTCCTTCTGTCATTTCCTTTGCAATTCCTTCTCTAACTTTTTATTTTTTTTTATTTTTCATCTTTCTACCACTTCCCTCTCTGCTTTTCCCTCTTCTTTGTTCTTCTCTCTATTAATCGCACATTTTTCTTGATTCTCCTGCGTTGCTTTTCCCTTATCCTATAACATCTCAACCTCCCCCCCCCCTTTCTCTCTGTTATCTCTCCTTCTCTCGCGCAGTCCTTTGTTTCTCCGTCCCTCTTTCATTCATTTTCCTTGCTTTCATTCTTTCTTATTTAGTCCTCGACTTCACCGCCTCTTTCTCAGTTGCAAAATTGCAAAGAGTTACCGGTCTTCGCTTTTGTGACGTTTTTTTTTTTTTTATTGTCGTTCTTAGAGGAACAATAATAGTTGGTCGTATTATTATTATTATTATTATTATTATTATTTATTATTATTATTATTATTATTATTACTACTACTACTTAGCTTTGGTAGTTTTATCACTTATTATTATTATTATTATTATTTTTATTTTTACTTATTGCTTCCTTTCAGCGTTACCCCATTTGCCCGTTTCATTCTGTGATTTGTAAACATTAAATGGCAGTCGTCTCGTGGAATGAATAAAGTTGAAAATTTAGGAAAGATGTACAAAGGACATTGAGTCTCATGGCTTCACGAAGCTGCCAAACGAAGGCAGGAGGAATAACACTAACATTGATTATTATTGACATTCCTCTCATATTAGCACTTCGTTCAATGTCCTAGCCTTTTAACAATAGAAACAAAGTCAACAATTGGAAGACTAATGATAATGATAAAAATAATGTTGTTTACGGGTCTTGTCATAAAATACACTGAAGCTGTGGAGAAGTCTGATGGGAAAGATTTCGCTTTTGTCATATTTTGTAATACTTTTTAGTTTGATTTTGGATCAGGAAATGTAAACAGAGGTGGTTGAAGGGCGTTCACAGTTACTTATTCTTTTTTTTTATTTACTTGCTTCCGTGAAAGTATGTCTTTGTATGAGGTATCCGAATTTAGATGCAATATATACACACATATATATACTATATATATACACATGTATGTATAGATAAGGTAAATGCCACGAAGGGAAGTGAAACAACGGCGTTGTTGCTAGGCCTTTCGACACTCGGTCCTTTAGTATCAGTCTGCTAGGTAAAGGAGTGTTTGTCGAAAAGGCCCAGCAACCACTCCGTTGTTTCACTTCACCTTCGTGGCTTTTCCCCTTATTTGTATATTCGTCACGTTCCATATCTTCGTGATTCAGGTATATGTTTGTATATATATATATATATATAATATATATATATATATATATATATATATATATATATATATATATATAATGTGTGTGTATACGTATATGCGTGTGTGCATATTATCATTAGATATGTAGTTATTTAGTTTCTAAATTTGCAATTTCATCAACAATTTCATAAACTTCTTCCCTTTAATTGACAATAGCCATTGTTTTGTGTCAATGAACAGTGAAAAAACCAGCAAAGTTCTACGTTCTGGAGTTTCCATTTGTTATATTGATCGTTCATGTCCGTCTTATTTCAGTCAGATAACTGTCTCTAGTCCTTGAACGGATAGTGGTAGTACGTGGTGTAGCCTACAGTCTATATAATGAAATAAAAATCGTGAAGTTGAGGCTAAATGGGGTAAAGCAAAGCTCATAAGAAATGGCACTTTTATGTGTCGCTTGTGCCA
>NC_061090.1:76952856-76962856 GCF_015104395.2 Macrobrachium nipponense | reverse complement strand
TGCATGAAGATCATAGGCCCTTCTATGTTCCATTAATTTTAAATCCATCCCCTGCCACTCTTCCCCTAGTAACAACCATTGCAATCATGGCATGGAACCTTGTTTCTCTTGGTACTATTAGCGTTCTTTGTAAGAGCTTTTACTAAATAAATATAAACAATTTCTATATGTTTTGGGAATCTATTTATATAATCCTACTCATTATTAGCTTGACCAATATAAAACATCTTCGAAGGCCAGGTGATGGAGTCATTAATAAAATGTTCAGGGTACTTTAGAACCTAAAGGTGTCTACTATATGGTTAAGTTTTTCGTCTAGAAATGTGGGGTCGCATATACGAAGTGGCCTTAAAACGAAGCTAATAATTACATTCCTTTTAACGTGTTGTGAATAATGGGAAAAATAATATCTATAATTTTCTTTATTAGTAGCTTTTCTAAAAACTGAAAATTTGAAAGAGTTGCAGTTTACATCCCTATGAATTAAAACATCTAAGAAAGAAATCTTGCCATCAACCTCTTTTTCAACTGGAAATTTTATAGAATCAACAAGGTTTGTTGGCAGTAATCGGCAAGTAGTCTAAAGATATGTCGCCGCAGTAAAAAATAATAAATATCTCGCCCACAGGACAGACTTACAGTTAAGGTTACATCTCTAATATTTCAGCCTCTATAAACTCCATGCACAGGTTGGCTAAAACAGGTGACAATGATGAACCCAGAGAAAAACCAGCTTTGTGTTGATAATATTCATCATTAAAAGGGAAAAACTGAAAATAGTATAATCAACAAAGATTCTAACCAAGTTGAGAGTCTGGTCGCAAGGAATAGGAAAGCTGATAGTCCTTTCTTCATGTCTTTTCTTTAAGTTTTTCAAAACAAAGTCAAGAGGAACATTCGTGAATAAGGATGAAATCGAGGCTAATCATCCTACCATCGGCACGGTTAAAATGAATCTGTAATGAAAAAACACCTATGATTATGTCTCTGGAATGAGTCTTCTGATTAAGGAATCGAGGAGTTGCACAGAGGATGCCTGGCAATGAACTTGAATCTGGTAATTCATAATTTTCATTACACTTCATGCAAATGTTTTGCAACTTTAAGCAGCACAAAAAAAAGGGGCAATACAAGGCTCAATGCAGGTATATCGCACAATGGTGGGAAACAGAAAACCGTAATAGGCTAACAGCGACGTGACAGATGAAACCCTTGAGACTATACTCTGATTTCATATGTCCATCCGCCTGTGGTGTTTTTGTATGGTAACACTGCGTCCTGGGCTTTAGATAGTTAGGCTATGTGTAAGTTTTAGGTAAATAAAAGGATATCTGGGTGTACTTTGCAACTGAAAAGTGTTTTAATAATTTACTTTGTATGCGAATTACACCATTAATATTCGAAATAGGATATTATAATCGTTGAATGTAAGCTGAATGTAACTATCTAAAGCCCGGGACGCAGTGTTACCATACAAAAACACCACAGGCGGATGGACAGATGAAAAAAAAAAACAGAGTATAGGCACTTTACCGTGTCAGGAGATTGTTCCTCGTACTTCAGGGGTGCCAGTGAAGCGGGGGGGGGGGGGGGGGGGGGTGGTGGAGGGAGGGGGAGGGGGGTGCGGTGTGGCTAGGGAAATAGCACCACGAAAATATACTAGGCCCCCAGCCATACACCTAAGGTGGGGCAGTTCCAGAGAGCAAACGAGAAGGACAGGTGTGTCCTGGACAGCGTCCGAGGTATTATGAGAGCGAGTCTGCAGTTTAGAGGCCTTTAAAACCTCGGGCGTTAATGGGCATCTCGCCCGGGCATGGGCACCTCGTGGCTAAAATTCAAGAGGGCAGCGCCCACGTGATCGATCCTGTATTGCCCTCCAAGCTGGCTTTGCCTTGGGCGAGGATTAGCACTTCTGCCATGTCCGCGCCTGGAATTTAGGTCTGTCGGCAGTTCACTCGAACGTGGAAAGAGGATTAATGTAGTTTCACGAGAGAGAGAGAGAGAGAGAGAGAGAGAGAGAGAGAGAGAGAGAGAGAGAGATTGATGGTAGGGGCGAAGGATGCCCGCCATCCTTTGATTAAAATTAATTTTCCCTTACGTTAAAATTGCTAAAGGCTGGAGAGTGGAGAGTATTACTTGAGAAAAGGATTTAATCCTAGCAATATATATATATATATATATATATATACTATATATATATATATATATAATATATATAATATATATATATTACACATTAATATATCTCCACAGGTGAAACAAATAAGAGATTGGGTACAGTTCCTGACTGGTTTCGACTTTATTTCTAAGTCATTGACGAAGGACTGACGCAATAAAAATATTAGAAAGCTTGTACGGAGAAACATCAATCGTTGGAGACTAAAAATCCACCCCTCCCTGACAGGCGTCAAAGCGGTGGGCCAATAATGCTATGTTTACGAATATGATAAGCCATTTTCTCCATACATATATACCATCTTCCTTAAAATATAAACATTTTATAAGTTCATTCTGAAATTCTAGGATGAAGATCATATACATGTCTGGACAGATATTCATGTCATGATCATATCTTTTACTCGTTTAAAGCTAGACTCAATGATATTTATTTCTTTTCTGTGAATCATCAGGAAAAGGTAACCTTTTTAGCCTCAGCCCAATTGATTGTATGATTATTCATACTTACATGTACTAATATTTCACTGTTCAGCTGTTCTGTTCTCTTTAAAAGTTTTTGTTTGTTTTTTGTTTTATTAGTCTGACCAGGTCACGACACTTTCTTGGAATTTCATATACACATCCTTTATTGTTTTAGGACAGGTTCTTTATAAGTACTTTATAAGTATATTTTTTTTCTGAAGTGCTATATTACCTCTAAAATGATTAAGATGGGGATATCTATCATATGAATAACATGTATTAGTACAAGAAAATTTTGTGTATATCAAGTTCCACTTTTGCTTTTGATGCAGAGCCTTTTTGCCGCTTCTAATACATTGTCTAGTACAGTGGTCGTCAACCTTTCGAACTTCAGGGACCACAAAATGTATAATTGTAAATTTGGCGGATCACTAATACGATTTAAAAAAAAGGTAAACAATTTATATAATAATCGGAGGACTTTTATTTTATTAATATGAAATGCAACCATTTAAGAAAGTTATAGTTTAATTTTTAAAAATTTAATATTTGAAGTTTACTTTAGTATTACACATTTTAGTGTGATATTTGTCCCTAAAATGCTAAATCTAGCATTAAAAATGCTAAATTGGGAACATTGGGCTCTTGTCTTCTGTGCAATTTGTATCAGGGTTGCCTGAAGATGACTAAGAAAATATAAAAATTGAAATAATGTCCCAATTTTTCTGCGGACCGTCAGTTTTTTCACGGGCCACCAGTGGTCCGTGGACCACCGGTTGGCGACCGCTGGTCTAGTACATAGTCAAAATATTTAAATTTATTGCCTGTATTCGTAATTTTGTCTATTTCATCATTAATATATTAAGGGCTATTAATACGCATTGTTCTTAGCAGAATAAAAGTGTACATGACACATATAATAGAAGCTTTCATGTAAGTACTGTGTTTAAACTACTCATTAGTAGTTCCATGTATTAAGCAGTCCAAAAAACACATATGCTATCCATTTCTATGGTAAATTTAATTGGTGGTACTAATTCATTTAACATGTCAAAAAAGTTATTTGCGTTTCGTTCCCAGGCCATACACAATTATATTGTCGACACACCTGAACTATACTACATTGCGTGGAATGATTTTGTTTCATATTTTGCTTTAAACAATTCATAATACAAATGACTTCACACTGGAGATAGTGTTACCCTTTGTCATACCAAAATTTTCTGATTTTTTTTTTTACTTTAGTCTTACATTCTTTTACACATAATTTAATGAGTTACATGTGAGTGTTATTGGAAAATGGTATAGCCCACTGTTTGTTTTCTAATAAATACGATGAAGTCCAACAAATCGTCAGTAGGCAACTTTATGAATAATGATACATCAAAACTCATTAGCCTGGATTCATAATTTATCTGTACATTATTTAGTTTACTTATCAGGTCGCCATTATTCCTTAAATTAGCGTCAGGGATGGTACCTGCCAGTTGGTTAATAATATCAACGAAGTACTTTGCTAGATTATAAGATGCTGAATCAATTAAGCTAATAATTGGCCTAGTAGAAACGTTTTTTTCGGGAGTGTGTATTGTACCATGCAAAATGAATTCTGGTGTGCTTTGGGAAAGAATCGAATCATTCTTTTGTTTTTAATGGTGATAACTATTTGGAATTGTTATAAAATTACCAGAGAATTCAGTTCTTCAACAAAGTGGTGCACCTTCTCATTTTGCTGTGCAAATTAGGCAGTTGCTAAATGAGAAATTCCCTAGCAGAGGGATTGGAAGTGGTGGACCATTATTTTATCCTCCACGTTCAACATATTTGACTCCATGTCTTTTTATGGGGTCATGGGAAATAAGTATTGTTTACTCAAATAAACCTCGATCTTCAGAAGACTTGAAAGGATGGATAACTGATGTGATTGAAGGTATTACTGAAAATCATCTGGGGAATGATTCCCGAGAACTATAGAATCCTATTTCTCTTTATATTAGTAATGATGGTGGCCATGTTGAAAATTTACAAGACGAATAAAAAAATTTACATCATTCTTCTCACTTATCCTCTTTACAGATTAATTCTATCATGTATAGTTACGAAGCTACAGGTATTTTAAATTGCACCAAGACTTTAAGGACACCCTGTATATATGTTGGATTTCTACCACCTTGCATTAGTTCTTTGAAGATGACCCAGCAATAAAAAGGCGACATCGGTCGGGATTTACAACCGTCTTTCATTCTTCTACTGGTGTTTGAGATAATTATATTATATATATATATATATATATATATATATATATATATATATATATATATATATATATATATATATATATATTATATATACGCTCAAAACTGTTCTTTATTTATTTAATTATAATAATTCGGCCCTGGTGCCACTGCATTCTCCTGGGAACACAGTGCAATTTGTAGCAACAGCCAAGTCGTTCACAGTCATCGCAATTAACGATCACTAACTATTCCATTAGTACTTCCTGACCATTGGCTGAGAGTTCTGGCCTCGGCAGTGGCCTCCGAGACCTCTAATGACCTCTAGAACCTCGTTACCAAGTGATTGTTGGTAATTATGGCAGTTCTTGGCCTTTCGTTTGGTTTCCAGCTCTTCTTTGAGTTACTGTGACGTGACTGGTTGCTCCGATATCCCCAGAACGTAATGATTTCCTGTATTTTAATTATCTACGACATCGTAGAAAAGACGTTATTTTTATAAGGTCTCTTCGTTGGCTACTCATGTTCATTCATGGATCTGCTAAGGAGTGGTCAATCTGACCAACTCGTAAAATGGGGTTTCTTTATTTTCCAGTAGGCTTCAATTGTTGCATCTTATTCCTGTGATTATTATTGCCTTCCTTCTTCGGTGATATTCTGACATCTGTTAATTTTGACCGTTCTAATCCACTCCTAAGTAAGGTTATTTTACTAATACTGTCGGCTCATGGAAAATGTATAAAAAGACTGTTGGGTCTGGTAGCCTCAACGTAAGAAATATTATTAATATAGACACACAAATATACATACATCCTTAGTATATATACATATGTATATATAGTATTTATATACATACATCCTTTTTATAAATAAATATACAATTATAATATATACATATAGTATGTGTATATATATATGTGTGTGTGTGTATGTGTGTGTACGTATATTTACTTATATCTACATATGTGCATAGTTATGTTATATATATATATATATTATATATATATATATATATATATATATATATATATATATATATATATATATATATATGTGTGTGTGTGTGTATATGTGTGTATACATATACCATGCATACACGTATATACAGAATATATACACACAGGCCCAAAGAATGGAAAAAATTGGCGACTGCTGTCCTTTTTCGCCGGAGATTTAGACTCTTTCAACTGAGCTTGGTCTGTCCCGGAGTCGAGTGGCGAAACCTGCCTGTAACTCGTGGCACCTTCGCCTTATCAATCACACTTAAGAGATTCAGCAAACACTCGATGCCTGTGCAAGCAATGCTCTTCAAGAGCGGTTAAGAGCAAACCGTTGATAAAAAATGGGCAAACGCTTCTAATCGTATCTTCGTTGAAGAAATCTTTCTGCAACATTGAGCCAACATTCACGTCTGTGTATGTTTGTGTACTAAGTGTGTATGTACTCTGTATGTATGTGTGTATGTAAGTATGTATAATATACATATATATATATATATATATATATATATATATATATATATATATATAATATATTATATTATTGTTTTATTTAAAGTTTATGTATATACATAAACCGTCATACACGATGTGTGTGTATATATATATATATATATATATATATATATATATATATATATATATATATATATATATATATATATATATATATATATATATAATACATATATATATATATATATATATATATATATATATATAATAATATATGCATGTTTACTTTTATCCTTATCTATTTCTACAAGCCCTTATCCGAGCAGGACGATGCCTAAGGGTCAATATATACTCTCTCTCTCTCTCTCTCTCTCTCTCTCTTGTAAATCTTGTGCAAAAATTTGCTATCAAACTTTGTCGTGAAAACATTATTCTACTACGTTAATTACAGTTGGAAGGATAGGTTGCAACAATATATATTTAGTATTTATTATATGTAATCGTGATCTATGTATAGTATATATAATATTATAATATTATTATATATATATTATATATATTAAATATATATATAATATATCTATAATATAAAAGATATATGCCACGAAGGAAAATAAACGATGGAGTATCCACGAGACCTTTCGATGTTTAAACGTCCTTTACTTAGCAGATGAACTGACATACATGAGGAAAAAGACAAAACAAGAAGATTTGTATAACTGAGAGATAGGGATTATAAAGAGTTTTGTACCTAGAATCCGACATACCTGGAAGATGAGTAACCTTCCCAAACAAGCATAAACAATGGGTGCAATTAAAAGTTTAAGACAATCATCTCAGATACAAATACAAGACAATTAAAGGATTATAGGTGACAGCTATTTAGAACTTTGGTAAACAAAAACATATTCACAATACATATTCACAATAAATGTTAGACATACATTACAACGAAGATAACTCTAAGGCAACTAATTTTTATTTAAGTCTGTAAGTATTTCGTAGAGGTCATTCTTAAACATGTTACAAATACAAGGGTCTAAATGAAAAAGGCCACGACTAACATTGAATTACAATGAAAAGTAAGTTGTATTAAGCAGATTCTAAAAGATTTTGTGATAAGACATCTCTCGACCTTGCAATTACTGAACTACCAACCCAATTTATTCAGTGGTTGTTTTCACTTAAATGAATGAATATTGCATTAGATGTTTGCCCAGTTTTTTACAGAATATTTATGCTGGCTTAGCCTTACTTCTAGGCCCTTGCTAGACTGTCCGAGGTAAAATGAGGGATAATCCAGTCATGGAATTTTATATATTATGTTGTTGCTTTCTCTGGGGCCATTTTTTATTAACATTCCTTTTAGTGTGTTATTATAGGAAAAAACAAGGTTGACATTAAAAGCTTTTAACAATGATTTAATGGTTTCAAATCCGTTAAAATTAGGCAAACTGAGAATGTTCTTAGAATTTTCTTTTTGCGTGTTACACTATAAAACTTTTTGTGGGCTTTATTATAACAAATATCTAATATATGTGAAGGAGAGCATAAATCTTTCCCTATTTTTCTTATGTATTCAATTTCCTGATCCAAATATCTGTGTGTGTGTGTATATTTATATATATATATAAACTTATACTTACATACATGCATATATACTTACAAATATGCACATTTCATCTATCGTCTTCTGTTGCTCTATTGCCACAACGAAGTTAACGTTGGCACTTTTCATTGTTATTCACTACAGCATTTCATCTGGAATGTAGCTATTGTATTTTGTAACAACTTTCTTCACGAATCTTAGTTGCAAGATAGATTGCATTTTGTAAACCATATACCGGAAAATGATACAAAGCGGACATTCATTAAATATGCGAAATTACGTGGTTGTAATTATCAAGAGACTCTTCATGAAGGATGCCTTCAGTTAGTTGTATGTACAGAATGTGTAAATTCATGGAAACCTATGACATTCTTTTCTCGAAAATCTGCTTTAATAAAGATGTAATGGATTGCTTGTCATTGTCACATTATCCTCAAAAAACGGAGCCTTTACTTGCTCTGTGAAGTTTGGAATGGCAAACACATCCAGTGAGTGGTCCCACTCACTTAGCTTTGTTTTCACTCGTGTGTGTGTGTGTGTGTGTGTGTGTGTGTGTGTAAATCCTAGTACGACTGAGCTGAACTTGAATGAGTACGGGCGCACTTAACGCTTGAGACTTGGAATGAACGTCATTTTCTATGTAGCATTTTATCTGTGCTTTACGTGCTGCTGCTCATCGAAGCAAGAGCCCGTGCAGGCAAGAAGAAGAACATTTCTATTCGAAAAAGCTTCGTAACCTGAAGACTTGAGAGCGAGTTAGCCGTTAGAGCCACGTTGCCACAGATCACAATTCACAATCAAGAGGAGAAAAGAGGGGGCCGGGTAGGGAAGGGGGAGGGGGTGGGAATAGGAGGAGGTAGGCGGAGGGTGGGGGGGGGGGTGGGGGAAGACAAAAATGAGAAAAACGACGTAGAAGTTGGCATCTTCTGCATAAAGTTCCATTTCCACTGATTCTGACTCATGAGCAGGACATTACACAGGCGCTAGTGGAGCTGGAAATGCTATGGCACTGGGTTGGTAGGTATGTCGTCATTTTATACTTGCTTTTTACTTTCTAGGTTTGTTGTTTTTAAGGGAATAGGCTAATACGATATATATATATATATATATATATATATATATATATATATATATATATATATATATATATATATATATATATATATATATATATATATATAAGTCATATCACTTTAACGTGATTCATATACATACATCGAGCTACAAATGTCCTTTAATATCTAATTCACTCTACCTCGGAATTAATATATTTTCATCTATGCTTAACCGAAGGGGAATTTTATTAGGCGATAATAGAATTGTCGGCGCGCCGGGGTGCGAACCCAGGACACCATACAAATCCAGGAACGTCAGTGAAGCTTTTACCCACTCCACCACCGCAAGAGGCTATAAGGGCGCCGACAATTCTATTATCGCCTAATAAAATTCCCCTCCGGTTAAGCATAGATGAAAATATATTAATTCCAAGGTAGAGTGAATTAGATATTAAAGGACATTTGTAGCTCGATGTATGTATATGAATCACAGTAATGTGATATGACTTATATAATGGCTACGTGCTTTCATAAGCACTACAACACTACCGAGGTCGAGGTGGGTTAATGCTGGCTCCAAATCAGCGAATACCTGAGCGCGAAAGGTATTTGAGGGTGAGAGACGGCATTAACTTATAGCCTCTTGCGGTGGTGGAGTGGGTAAAAGCTTCACTGACGTTCTTGGATTTGTATGGTGTCCTGGGTTCGCGCCCGGGCGCCGGCAATTCTATTATCGCCTAGTAAAATTCCCCTTCGGTTAAGCATATATGAAAATATATTAATTCCGAGGTAGAGTGAATTAGATATTAAAGGACATTTGTAGCTCGATGTATGTATATATATTATTATATTATATATCTTGGTATATTATATATATATAATATATTTATATATGTATATATATATATTATATATATTATATACATATATAGATACATACACGTTAGTGGTAGTTTGTCACCGCATTGATACGAAGACAAATCATTATAATTACGCGCGCCATCTTCG
>NC_061090.1:76910356-76950356 GCF_015104395.2 Macrobrachium nipponense | reverse complement strand
CAGGAATTGAAAAAAAAAACAGTTTTGAGTTTTGCAGTTTTTCTTAAAAAAAGTTTATTTTATGGCAGGAATTAAAAACAAAAGGACAGTTTTGAGTTTTGCTGTTTTTCTTAAAAATACAAGTTTATTTCTTGGCAGGAATTGGAAAAAACAGTTTTGAGTTTTGCAGTTTTTCTTAAAAACACAAGTTTACTTTTTGGCAAGAATTGGAAAAAACTGACAGTTTTGAATATTTTATGGCAAGAATTGGAACAGAAACAGATAGTTTTGAGTTTTGCTGGTTTTCTTAAAAAGACAGTTTATTTTGTAGCAGGAATTGGAAAAAACAGTTTTGAGCTATGCAGTTTTTCTTAAAAAACAAGTTTATTTTATGACAAGAATTAATAAAAACAGACAGTTTTGAGTTTTTCAGTTTTTCTTAAAAACACAGAAGCTTATTTTATAGCAGGAATTAGAAAAAACAGACATTTTTAAGTTTTGCAGTTTTTCTTAAAAACACAAGTTTATAATATAGCAAGAATTGGAAAAAAGACAGGTTTGATTTTTGAAGTTTTTCTTCAAAACACAAGTTTATTTTATGACAGGAATTGAAAAAAATGAACAATTTTGAGTTTTGCAGTTTTTCTTAAAAACCGAAGTTTTTTTAAGTTTTGCGGTTTTTCTCAAGTCCAAAAAATATAGAACCTCGTTCATAAGAATCTTCTCCGTAGGGGGGCTAGTGCCTTCAGTGCATCTCATGGGGTGTGCTGTAGGCCTTCCGTAAGGTTCTTTGCAGCGTCACTTCTGCCACTAACTGTAACCCCTTTCGTTCTTTTACCGTACCTCCGTTCATTTACTCTTTCTTCCTTGTTACTTTCCAACCTCTTCTAACAATATTGTCTCTTAGTGCAACTGCCAGGTTCTCCTCCAGTTACACCTTTCAGACCGTTTTAACTGTCAATTTCCGTTTCATTGCTGAATGATCTCACAGGTTCCTGTGCTTGGCCTTTGGTCTAAGTTCTATATTCTATCCTATGCTATAAAAGACTTGGTTCTTGAGACTTGATTTATTGTTCATATCTGTCCTATTTTTCATTTTTTAATCCTTTTAGCTTTTTAAAATTTCCTGCTTCGAACGGACAATGCTAATTTCTCTGTTCACATTCTATGTTATTCTCAATATTTTAAATCAGTTTTCTTGTGTGAATTTTGAACACTCATTATAGATTTCGATATTGTGCTTACGATCGAAATAAATTCATCTTGTCTTGAAGAAAAATATGGCTCTGGTGAGGGAGAGCTCTCAGTGGAGGAGTAATCACTGAGCGACGATCATTTTGTAGGCAAAAGTCACGTGTTAAGTGAATGCTTGCAAGCAGTAGTACTGCAGCAGAATTTCTTCTCCAGGATGACCTCTTGGCACCCGCCAGGCTTCGTTTTCCCACATTGCCTCTGGAAATCCTCTTGGGATTGGCGTGGTTCACTGTCGGTTTCTTCTCTTCTCTCTGCCAAACTTTGGAATTCTCTCGACGCTTCTGACTTTCCTGGCTTATAAAACCTTACTTTATGTTTTCCTTTCCTCTTCTTTTCCTCTGGCCTGGACTAGAAAAGGCACTAGGTTTTCCGTCCCTTCGGCCTCTGCCTGCACAACAGATAGCGGGAATTAACGAAGAAAGCGATGATCAACAGAAGTCAGAAGAAGCGATAAAAGGAAACGAGAATGCCCAGATATCCAGAGCATCCGAGGAATGCGAGAAGGAGCTGCTCGCCGAAAGGGATTGGGAGAAGAGATATGGGCGGAGGGAGGGATAGGGATGGAGGGAAGGGTGGTGGGATATGAGGGATGATGGTGGATGAGGGTGGGGGGGTGTGGCTGAAGATGGTATTTTAGTGAAATCCCCAGGTCGGGAAACTCGAGGACACGTGGTTGACCCGGAGTGACCTCATTACTTCTCGTAACCAAGAGGACGTAAAAGTATGATACATTTTCGTGCCTCTGTTTCCTTATTGACGTCAGGAAATTTTATTCACTGTTCGAGTTTTTATTTTACAATATTATTAATTCTTACATTTTACAGTTATTTTCTTGCGTTTTTTATGTTACAACTAAGAATGAGACTTGGAAATGCTTGTTATTAAGTTTATTTGTAAGCATTCCAACTTTCCAGTTGGAAATTCTTGCTACTAAGTTTATATATGTAAACATTCCAACTTTCCATTGTCTCTTAATTAGTGGCTCATTTTCGACTTTAAATTTATTCATGTATTCTGATGAAAGGTGATCATTTTCTTCGAATGAATAGTTATCGATTCCTATTCATGCAGACTATCTTATTTGAAAGACTGGGTCTCGCTTATAAGTAGAGAAAAATGTGATTCTTAATTCCATTGTGTATGGCACATCACCAGAGAATGAGTTTCCTATTTTGGAAGCTGGACTTACATATAAAGATTAAAATCACATCGAATTTACATAATATGTCAGGAACGTGGAAAGGAGATGGAACATTCATTTATTCAGTGAGAGGAAGGAAAATACTTACCCTCATACCATCTGGGCATCAGTCTTCTGGCCCCGTAGGGAGGAGTGTCGTCAGTGCACCTCAGTTGTATTACTTTAGGCATTACTTTAGGTTCTTTGCAGTGTCCCTTCCTTAGCCCCCTAGCTGCAACCCCCCTCATTCCTTTTACTGTACCTTCGTTGATAATCCCTTTCTTCCATGTTACTTTCCACCCTCTCCTAACAATTGTTTCATAGCGCAGCTGCTTTGAGGTTTTCCTCCCGTTACTCCTTCATACCGTTTAATCCCTATTGACCTTCCAACGCTGATTGACCTCATAGGTCCCGGTGCTTGACCTTTGGCCTAAATATGATTTCTAATTCCATTTCTGTTTCAGTCTCCTGAGTCAAGAAAAACCGGAATGTTATGAAAGAACACAACGATTCTATAGCATCAAAAGAGAAATCCTTTAAAAGGAGTTGCTCGAGCTTCAACCGGTGGAGGGTCTTTTGGCATTTGGAGCCTCTAACAAAGAGGAGTCGGTTTCTCACAAGGAATAACCATCTGAGATATAAAGTCAGAAATATCCCTGCGATTTTGAAGGGAGCGGCTTCTCTCAAATATAATCGCTTGAAGCGAATATTTCCACTGGTAAATGGATAATTGGGTTTAATACACACGCTCTGACTGACCTCTTTCAAGTTCGAAACATCCGCGGTCGATTCGAAAAAAGGCATTTGATAAGACGCCGAGGCGTAAGAGATTAAATTGGAAGACCGAAGAATAATAAAGGCAGGAATTTCTTGTTTGCCTCTCTTTCTGTGATAACATTTCGTGAATAGGGATCTCGGCTATAAGTATCCCGGTGTGTACTCCCAGATTTCGTCATGCCATTAAAGTATAGAGGCTCCGGAGCTCCCTTTTGATCAAGGGCAAATTGTTTGCTCTTACCCGTTCTTTGAAATCCGGATCCCTGGGAAAATGGCTCGACTTTTGCTCGGTAAAGTCTAGAGGAGTTTCGGAGCCTCCAATCTACGAGAAGACTTTGACGGCAAATAGATTTCAGATCTGAAATTTAGATTTCATATGAAGGAGTAACTTGCTGATGACTGACGCAACCTCTTTCGTTCTGAAAATGTGAAAAAGGAAACAAAAGCATATGCTTTCTGGGTAGTGGTTATCCAGAAGAGTAGTGAATTTTATACAGTACTTAAATGTAAAGAGATGATGCCCTATGAAAAAGCTGTTAATGCTAAAGCGTGAAAAACTTTCCCAACAGAGTATTCGTCGTTTCAGACAAGAAACAATAGAAAAAAAATAATGTATCAGTGTCTAAAGAGACCAGTTTGCTTTTTTTTTTTTTTTATCAGGGAATTGACCTAATCATATTTTTACTAACGCGAAAAAATGCCTTATCGATATTCAGTTGACGTGACAGAACTAAACATTTTTGATAAAAAGCGTTGGATGACCCCTCACTATTTGCAGTATTCCAAGGCGCCTCAAACTCTTTGAGAAGAACTGTATGTCGTTTTCCGGTTTCCATTCAACCCGATTATTCTCATACACTAGACGGCAATAAACATATAATAGACCCGTTTCCGAGAGCATATAGTAAGGCGCTGTGTCTTTCTGAGAAAAAATAAATGACCCTCCATGTGACATAACCGAGGGTTCTCAAGCTTTTGAAGTTTGGTCGAAAGGCAGCGGGTGTAAAACTTGAAAATACCTCATATTTTTTTTTTTAAATGGTTTATGCGCAGTTGCTGTCGTGAAATACTTTTAGGCCATTATGTAAATGTCTTATGAAATATAACTTCTTCTTTCCCACCGTTATCCCTACACTAAGGGGTCGGTTGCCTGATGCGCCTTTCCTTTCATCATCAGGCATGGTTTATTATTTGGCAAAGGGGTTTTTACGACTGCATGCCCTTGCTGTCATCAACCACTGTTATCGGAGGTGGGCCTCGCCTTTGACTAAAATGTCCACCTGCCAAGCAGCAGTTTCCACAGTTATTGGCGGTGGGCCTAGCCTTTTACCAAAAAAGTAAGACTGCAAGGTAGCAGCTGTCCTTTTAGTCGCTTTTTACGACACGCAGCACCTACGGTTGTAGTATTCTTACACCCCTATGTATGCATGTATGATGGCTTTGTATACATATATTTTGGAAACATGACTCATCATTATGCGGTTACAATAAATATTTTTGAGATAATCGCACTAAAATTGTTGACTGTAATGTTACCATGACCTTGAAAACAGATTTCTGTTATATTGAAAATGGACTGTATATTAAAGTAATAAAAGAGCAATAAAGTCATTTGTGAGAAAAAATGAGATTCCATGACCGTGCTGTTCGTCAGGGTGTGAACAGATAAAAGACAAAAAGTCGACCTGTTTATTTCCTGCGCGAGGAGCTCATAGTTGGTCATTGATGTTTTCGCGATGATCAGTTTAACCAGACCACTGAGCTGATTAACAGCTCTCCCAGGGCTGGCCCGAAGGATAGGTATTTTTACATGGCTAGGAAACAATTGGTAGTACTTGGCAACGGGACCTATAGCTCACTGTGGGATCGCCTGTCCTAATATCTGTATTACGAGAAAAAAATATTAAACAAGTAGAAAATGCGCCTAAGAACTAAAGCGCAAGCAAGTTTTCCGTAAGCGTGTAATGGTGTGTGAAACTCTCAGTCACGTCTCATGAAATTCAGCCGCGGTTGGGTAGTAGTGGCCTGTATTTTTTTTACCTATAGCAGTGCCGGATGTACGATCGTAGCTAACTTTAACCCGTAATTAAGATAAATACTGGTGCTAGAGGGCTGAAATTTGGTATATAAAATATAAAATATAATATACAATATATAATATAAAATATATAATATATAATACATATTGGTATGTTGAGGTTGGATGCTCAACATACCAATTTGCAGCCCTCTAGCCTCAGTTGTTTAGAGCTGAGGGCGGACAGAAAAAGTCCGGACGGACAAACAAATAGCCATCTCAACAGTTATCTTTTACAGAACACACAAAATGACTTCATACCTAAAAAGATATTCGAGACAACGAATTTATCAGCGTTGGCAAAGTTGCGGCTGTGTACTGCTTTGGAAATAGGAAGAAAAATTACTTGGGTAAGAATCCGTGCCCCCGTGCCTTTGAAGCCGGCTCATGCCGAAGTTCGAACAGTCAAAGAGCACAGATAAAAATTTCTCTCTCTCTCTCTCTCTCTCTCTCTCTCTCTCACTTTGTACTCTCTGCAACGCCATGATCCATGGTATGTAACCGGCCTGGGTTGGAGAGCTTGAGCTCTGTTCTTTTAGAAAAAGTATCTTTCGAGAAATATGTATGGCATATTTTATATACTATATATGTATGTTTATTATATATATATATATATATATATATATATATATATATAGTATATAAATGTATATATATATATATATATATATATATGTGTGTATATATATATATATATTATATATATATGATTATATAATATATATATAATATATATTATATATATATTATATTATTTATTATTTATTAATATTATATTATATATATTATGGTATATATATATATATATATAGTATATTATTTATACTATATATATATAAATATATATTATTATGTATTATTTATTATACATTATACATTATACAGTATATTTAAAATATATATTAATATATATATATATATTTATTATTTATATACTTAAATTGTATATGTATATATTGTATATTATTATATATTCATATATTTATCATATAATTATATTATATATATTAAATATTTATATATTATATATATATATTATATTATATTATATATTATATATATATTATATTATTATAGTTATATATTATGATATTATATATTTATTATTATATTATATATTTTATTTTATATATTATATATTTATATATATTATTTATATATTATATATTATATTATTATATTATATAATTTATCATTATATATATTTTATATTTTATACACAGACACACAACCCACACACCACACGTGCACTCACGAATATACAGAAATGTATGCATATATACAAAAACAGACAGGTCTCCAATTATAAGTGCTTTCATCCTTTTCTATATGCCTTTTTATGCATTCATCAATAGACAGATAGATAGATAAGATAGATAGATAGAAAAAAGAAAGGAAATGAGCGTTTGCCGAGATTGCATTCTTGAATAAACAGCGATGATTTTATATTTTCCGGATAAAATAAATGTTTGAACGCTTGGTGGCAGCAGCGGCAGCCTTTGCTTTCGCTCCCTTGATATGCGATAGGTATAAACTCTCGTGGTTGAAAGAAGGTGTGTCATACCGCCGCCTAAAGTGAGAGCTTGGCCCGAAGCATTTTCCTTTTACGAGTTTACCTCTGCATGTCATATATCTATATATATATATATATATATATATATATATATATATATATATATATATATATATATATATATATATATATATATATATATATATATATATATATATAATAATAAAAGGAAGAGGTGTCCAATCAGACGACAGTCATGGACACGTGTTTTATTAAGAAACGTTTCATGTTGTCACCAACACATCATCAGTCTGCAATTAAAATTCACAATTAAAATAAACTTAAAAATTACAATGTAAATTAATTAAACAAAAATTTTTAATGTAATTTTTAAGTTTATTTTAATTGTGAATTTCAATTGCAGACTGGTGTTGTGTTTGTAACAACATGAAGCCTTTCTTAATAAAACACGTGTACATGACTGTCGTCTGATTGGACACCTCTTCCTTTATATCTATGGTTTTCCTGATGTGATATATATATTATAATATTTATATATACACGAACATCCTTTCTGGAAGTTTGTATTAATAAATAAGCAAAATGGTTTTAAATGACTTGTTGAACTGAAAGAACAGAGGGAATCATACTGATCGCTTGGATTTTGAGGTCCATTATATAAGTATATTTTAGCAATAAGCTTCTAATAAAAATGAAGGCTACTTTTCCTCAGGATTCGTTACTCGCTGTCTGATAAAATATAAAGTAGTTTTAAAAGTTAAAGAAATAAAGTTGTTTGGAAGAAGCCGATATATAAGGAACAGATGGACGATGGGTTTTGCTTTCAAAATGCACTGAAAAGTGAAAAATAAATTTTTTGAGACATACCAGGATTTTCTTACCATTATAATCATATCTACAAAAATAGAATCGTGAGCGCCAAATATGGAACGGAGTTCTACAAGAAAAGAAATATATTTTTTTCATTTCTTGAAGAATTCTTAACATGTTTGGCGCCCATGCTTTCATTTTTGTAGACGTGATTAATTGTAAGAAAATCCATGTCTCAAGAAATTTTTTTTTCACTTTTTAGTGCAATTTGATAAAAGTGTGTTTGGAAATTTTTTTGACAGAAATTGTAACCGATTTGATTGCAGCCAACGAAATTTATATCCTGTCGAGCTAAAGACGGTTTGGAAAATCCGCTGAGTTATTAACCTAACGAATTGGTTCAAAGAAGGTTTAAAAATCGGTAGAGTTATTAACCTTGCCACCGAGTAAAAGACGACGTGAACAGTCCGAAGTTTCATACAAATCTTGAGATACTGGGAGAGGTCAATGTAGGGTCATTAGAAGTCACTGCTGACATATTGACCATTTAAGGTTGTCATGTCACCAGAACTGAGTAACCATGCCAAAGTTGAAGCATGCAAAAAGAAGTTGCCTTCCATCGCGATCTGAAGAATCTTAAGTTTTAATCATGAAATACTTAAGCATTTCAACATATACCCGTGGAGGAAAACTCGCCAAGAATCTTTGACGGAGAAATACACATGTTTTACATATGAAAGTTGGTTCCGCCTTCCCCCCCTTTGTGTGTGTGTGTGTGTGTTTGTGTATGTGTGTGTGTGTGTGTGTGTGTGTGTGTGTGTTAAAGAGGAGAGTGATATCCTATAAGGGAAGCGCATACTTATAGTTTTCAGAGAAATTTGATCATATCCTTTGAAGACGCGTTTATGACATTTTTGAAGATGAAATGATAAATTTATAGTTTTTGATAATAACTTTCGAATGGCCCGTTGAATAGGATGTTGAACTTATTAAGATAAAAATATCCAAGGAAATTCTTGACTTATTTCTTTGCGATTTGGAAAAGTGGTGGTGCGGCCTCCTACCCAGGCGTATGTTTGTTTATAAAATTGTCAGAATTCTCCATATATCTTGAAGAAACTCCAGGATAGGTTAAACTCATGTATGTTAAAATAACGTATTTCTCAGGAACAGTATTGAATATAGTTTTACCTAGAAATGCGTTATTTTGCGCATTTTTTTTTATAGACACTCTGCTTGTGGCTGAGTAATTTCGCTCATCAAATCGTGATTTAATTGCATAAAGCATATGTAAAACCACGATTAGATTGCATAAATCATATCTCGTACCCATGCATAAAAATATGAAGCACCGTATGATATTTGTCGAGCAGTGCATGAACCCACATAACATGCAACATTTATTCAACAACATGGAAGCCCTCACTTGCGAATTGGGGAACAGGAAGATCTGAAGACTTCAAGAAGTCTCCAGCATCAAGTGAAATTTGGGATCACCTAAAAGGTCCCCGTTGAGAAAATATTCGCCTTCAATAGACGCCCCCCCACCCCCCCCCCCCCCACCCCCCCCCCCCCCCCCCCCCCCCCTCAACTACCACCACTTCTCCCCGCCACTCATTTTTTTCCTTACAAGCGCTGTATAAACCAGCGAGCATCAAGTCCAGGACTGTGACTGTCAGAGGACCTTTCGGAACTCTCTGGTGGTTTCGACAATGTAAACAAACTCCACACTTTTTTCCGCCATTCTGCAATTTAGGCAGTACCTTAACTTCGCCCTTAATCTATTCCAATTTTCTAGGTTTTATTATTTGTTTTTATTTATTTTTCTTACAAGAAGTGTTGATGATTTTGATAGTTCTGATGCTGTAATTTGGATGGTTTTAGTTCTGACAGCCATTGCATGAGTTATTCATCATCTCGTGTCAGATGATATTTCTTAGTTGTGCAGAAGAGCACTCGTGTATTCATTCGGGTTTTTTTATTTTATTTATTTATTTTTTTTTTACTAATTTAATATTATGGTTAGTCATATATCACTGGGCTGTAACGAAAGATACATCTAAATGTTCATACCTTTCAAAATGATCGTTTTGAGTTCGGTACATGTATCTCCGTAAATAAACAATAGGAATATACTCATAATGATTTGATATAGTATGCATAAGGTTTCAACGTTCTTTAGCCATTACTTAAGTATTTTTCTTCATTTTATTATTGCCAGTCTTTAAAAAAAATATAGCAATAGCTTAAAATATTTCCTCCCTGTGGAATCGATTCCAGACCTCTTGCTAGTAGGATTGGGGAGATCTGTGGGAAGCGTTTATACGAGGAGTCTGTTCATAGTAACTGTGATGACGAAGAAGCTGGAAATGTTTTAACGAATGGATGTGGCGAGTAGTGTAGCTACTTAAGGGTGTGGTAAGTGAAGTAACAGATAGTGAGGGAAGAGTTGAGTCTCAGAATACGTAAAGATAGGAATGTGTGTGTGAAAGACTACTGCAGTGGTTCCCAAACTTTTCCAGTATGTGACCCTTTCCAGCAGTACAAAACCTACCATAACTCCACCACCCCAACTTCAATAAGAATCCTGAAAATGTACTAATTTCCAATGGCTCAGATACGTTTTAAACGTTAAATTAAAGATTAACCACAGCAGAGAGAGCAATAACAACAAACAAAAAGGCTTATTGATGTTTATCAACAAGGACTGATTTAATCATGTATTTTAATGAGAGGGATATACTTGCATTTTTTATACAAACTGACAGAAATCCCTAAATATCATAAAAAAATGTCCTCAAAATATTTGATCCTCCATGACCCCCAGAAAAAGATTCATGACCCCTTTGGGGGTCATGACCCGCAGTTTGGTAACCCCTCGACTAGGGAGAGAAGGATTAGACCCAGTGGTTCCCAAACTGCGGTCCGCGGACCCATTGGGGCCCAGGAGAAGGGGTCCGCGACACAATGAAAATATTAGTATTTTTTCAACTCCAGAAAAAAATTGTGGCTCTTTTTACCGACTTTAATTTGTACTGAATTTAAAGCAATGAATGGTATTGAAAATGTTTTATATATTAACTTATACTTATTTGTGCAGGAATATGGAAGTATTAAATGTACTGCGTTTTACTTAGTATCGCTGTCATGATAACTTTTGATTGGCTGGGGTCCTCTGCTGGGAATCAACATATCTGGGGGTCCTTGGTATGGTCATGTTTTGGAACCACTAGATTAGAGTGACTATGGAAGGCAACGCTGGGATACATGATGGGACGGTTGAGCCATAACTACTCTATGGAATTGAAGTGTGGCTGTAAAATGCGAATTGGAGGAAAATGTTTGAAGTTGTCGAAGTTTGATTGTTTGCTTAGGGAAGATACTTGGGATTTGACTGGAAGGTTTTAAGGAGATTTAACTTTTAAGTTAATAAGCTTTCCGTGTATATGAATGGAATGGCAACGTTCATCCTCGATTGAACACTCGAAGTATGTGACAGTGACCATGTTGTGCTTTTTCTCATGAGCCATCCATTTTAGGGAAGCGGCTTTGTGCTGGAAAGGGCAAAAAAAAGGACTGGTATGTTGGGAGGCAAAATACACAGCAAATTGAAAATTGCAGAGAGAGAGAGAGAGAGAGAGAGAAAGAGGAAAGAAAGAGAAAGAGAGAGAGAGAGAGAGAGAGAGAGAGAGAGAGAGAAAGAGAGAGAGAGATGGCAACAGAATTCAAAAGCCAGAAAAAGTCACCGAAATGGAAAAACATAAAAATCTACGAAATGCAGAACCAATAAAAAAAAAAAAAGGGCAGACAACAGAAACAAAGAAAAGTGGAAAGAATAAGAGAAAAATGTAGCCAGGGCAGAACGTGCTCCAAAATGGAGGAATTTTTCTCTTGTGACGTTCGTTCATCATTTTGAAGGTTTCCACAATTCCCATTTTGACGCTTACTATTCGGGGTACCCGCTTACTATGCGGGGTACCCGCTCCCCCCCCCCCACCCCCCCTCTCTCTCTCGTCTCAATTGCTCCCATGTTTTTTAGTCGCTACTTACAATAGCATACCGGTCTTCCTATTCTCTCTCTTCTCTCTTTTCTCTCCTCTCTCTCTTCTTCTCTCTCTCTCTCTCTCTCTCTCTCTCTCAGTTGCTCGTCATTTTAGTCGCTCTGACAATAACATACCGCTCTTTTCCATTTCTCTCTCTCTCTCTCTCTCTCTCTCAATTGTTCAAGTCGTTTAAGTTGCTCTTACAATAATGCTCTACCTCTCTCTCTCTCTCTCTCTCTCTCTCTCTCTCTCAATTGCTCAAGTCGTTTTAGGTTGCTGTTTACAATAGCATATAAACCGCTCTTTACCACTCTCTCTCTCCTCTCTTCTCCTCTCTCTCTCTCTCTCTCTCTCTCTCAATAAGATCAAACATTTCTTTAGCTAAGAACATTTCCAGGTTCTTGCTTGAAGCCGATGCATGTGGAACAATATTTTCTTTCGATTTCTGAAGAGAAAATGCAGGCTTAAAATCATAAGGTTTTTATTTCGTTGAATTTTCTCATCGGGTGCTGGAGAACTTTCCAGGAATCTTGTAGATATATCCAGTGTATTGTAATTCTTTGAAATTATTGTTGGTTCCTTTATATGTATTATATGTAAATAGTATATATATATATATATATATATATATATATATATATATTTATATATCCATATATATATATATATATATCATATATATATATATATATATATATATATATAATATACTATAGATATCATATGGTATATATACAAACATATATATGTACATATTATACACACATATATTGTATATATATATTATTAATAGTATATATATAGATAGGTTAGATATATTATATTAATATATATAGTCTATATACTATAATAGGAGTATATGGAATATATGGTTATCATAATTATATTCTAATTATAGATAATTGAGCTATATATTATATATTAATATATGTATTATATTTATTATATATATTAATTATATATATATATATTATTATAATCTATATGTAGTTTATATAATTATATATATATATATATATTATATATATAAGTATCTATATATAAGTATTCTCTATGATATGGTATATAAAATAATCTTTATTTGTGCCGACGTTTCGAGACAAGTAGTCTCATTTTCAAGGCTGTAATAAATGAACAAATATTGTGAGGTATAAATATATAAGTAATACAGAATTTTTTTTCAAATACAAGATAAAACGTACACAAGGATAAATCAGGCATTGCTGGAGGTACCAACCTCCACAGCAGGGACAGAGGAGGGCGACTGGAAGGCGGTTAATTAAGTGAGAAATGCCAAAACTGGTTACGACAGGTAGAGAGGTCGGGCGGAGGAGTTTTGGCGTTCGGAAGAGGCCCGTGTAATGATTTCATAATTGATCATATTCAGTGTTAGTGCTACATTTTTTGGCATGCTCTGCGATATTTGAAAATTCAGGATTACTTAGTTTATTGCCTGTGAGAATCGGCGTATGCCTTCAGAAGTCTTTTGAGTGCAATCCACGTAAGTCCCTCGAGAACACGAGGACAGTCGTATTTCTACATAAAAAATAAATAGGAGTTTATGTACCAGCCTGTTTCCACTGCCATAACGTTACTCATTGGACGAGTGGTTTACGTGCTCGCCTACCGATTTGGTAGTCCCGAGTTCGATTCTCTGCTATGCCAACATGGAATCAGAGGAATTTTTTTTCTGATGATTAGAAATTGATTTCTCGATATAATGTGGTTCGGATCCCACGATAAGCTGTAGGTCCTGTTGCTAGGTAACCAATTGGTTCCTAGCCACGTAAAAATATCTAATCCTTCTGGCCAGCCCTAGGAGAGCTGTTAATCAGCTCAGTGGTGTGGTTAAACTATCATATATATATATATATATATATATATATATATATATATATATATATATATATATATATATATATATATATATATATATATATATATAAGTCATACCGGTGTCGAGGTGGGTTGATGTTGTCTCCAAACCAACGAATTACCTGCGCGCGCGAAAGGTATTTCAGGGTGAGAGGCGACATGAACTTTTAGCCTCCCGCGGTAGTGTAGTAGGTAAAAGCTTCACTGACGTTCCTGGATTTGAAAGGATCCTGGGATCGCGCCCCGATCCAGGCAAGTCTATTATCGAGAAAAAATTTCCCTTCGGTGGTTAAGCATATATGAAATATATTAATTCCGAGGTAGAGCGAATTAGATATTAAAGGACATTGTAGCTCGATATATATATATATATATATATATATATATATATATATATATATATATATATATATATATATATATATATATATATATATATATATATATATATATATATATATATACATATATATATATGATATTATATATATATTATATATATATATATATATATATATATATATATATATATAGTATATATATATATATATATATATATATATATATATATATATAATGTGTTTTAGTACTATGCCTCGGGGATCAAATATTCCTAAGCGAATTGTTCATTTCACATATTCCCTGGGGATTACATAAACGGCATCACATATTTATTGTAACATACATATGTCATATATATCATTTGTGCATAAATCAGCAACTAATTCTGCCCTTTACATTTCTATACTTCATACATGCCCCTGGCCTGCCCAGAATTCGATCCTGTATCTTCTGGGTTTGTTACTGCGTGACAGGGGCTAATCCACAAGGCCATCAGTGCAAATGAGTACCCATATGCGCCATTGTACCCTGGTTTTGTCGATGCCCTCATTTTTTTCTCTTTAATTTTCTGTAATTTCAGGTAATGAGATTTCTCTTCTGAGTGTAGGAAACCACAGTTACTCTTAATTACTGATATTGTGGAGACACGATCCTGTATGATCCATAATTAGTGGTTTCCATGAATTCATTACAATTTACTGGTTCCTCGTTGGGCGAGTGGTTTTCGCGCTCGACTACCAATCCGGTGGTCCGTAGTTCGATTCTAGGCTCGGCCAATGCGGAATCAAGAGGAATTTATTTCTGGTGATAGAAATTCATTTCTCGATATAATGTGGTTCGGATCCCACAATAAACTGTAGGTCCCGTTGCTAGGTGACCAATTTGTTCCCAGCTACGGAAAAGTATCTAATCCTTCGGGTCAGTGATGCCAACCCCTCTAACCCTGCGCCCCCTACAGGGGACGAGAAATGACCCTACATAACTGAAAATAACCCAACATTCTGCGGCTGTGATAATAAATAAATCCTTAGATTGAGTTTATATGCAATTCATGAATACTAATAAGCATATTGATCTCAACCTACCTTGTGACAATTACCCTACACTTGAAAATATTGCCCTGCTATCTAAGATTTTGCCCATATTACCCTACAGTTGGCAGCACTGCTACGGGCCAGCCCCAAGAGAGCTGTTAATCAGCTCAGTGGTCTGGTGAAACTTATTACCTTGTACTGAATAAATACCTGTCCATCAATGCATTTCCGCCACTGCTATAACCTCTGTAAGTAGAATCGTATATTCAGAAGTGATCTCCTTTTCTCTTCCTCTTCTGTTTCATTTTCATTCGTTTCACCAACGGCAACGAAACCACACTGTAGTCAGAAGTAACAGAAAACCTCTTCCGTAGTGTGATAAGGTGTTTTATTTATACTGCCTCTGCAGTTCGCAACTCTTCTTTAAGACTCCATGTGAGCAGGCGAGAGTTTTTCATTTATTTCTAATCGGATTAAAAATATTGGAAATGAAGATAACGGATTATAGAGGAAACAACGGATTATATATGCATATATATGATATGTATACACACATATGTAGGTATATATATTTATATATCATATGGATATATATATAATATATATATACATATGTATATACATATATATATATACATATATATATATATATATGTAACAATAGATATATATATATTATATATAGAATGTTGTATCTATATATATATAAATATCTGTATAGATATATATATATTATATATTATTTTATATATATATATATATATATACATAATACTATAAGATATATATATATATATATATATATAAGATATATATATATATATATATATATAATATAGTTATTACTATATATATATATATATATATAAAATATATATATATATATATATTATATATATATATATATATATATATATATATATTATAATGAACATTTATATAACAAACACACACCCATTTACAAATAGAAATAAAATAATATTATATAATATATAATTATATATATATAATTATATATATATAAGATATATATTATATATATATATGTATATATGTGTGTGTGTATATATATATATATATATATATATATATATATATATATATATATATATATATATATATATATATAGTATATATATATATATATATATATATATATATATATATATATATATATATATATATATATATATATATTAGGGCTTGTGTGCCTTGTATGATAAGGCGCCCTATGAGGTAATGTTAGACTAGCGATAATCTATACGCTAAATCGGTTGGTATTGCACTTCCATCTTCAATGGAGTGTCTGGGGTTTTGTAGATCACTTACGAAGTCGGTATTATCTTTACGACGATGTGTTAAACTCATGGTTCGGTGAGGTTCTTGTAGAAAACACTAAGTATAAAAAATCATATATTCTTCTGAAGTTTTACATGGTGAAGATCAGGTATGATTGTACAAGTCTTCTAATAACGATAGCTTGATCGCTTCTGCCAATGATGATGGCTAATCCTATTCCTCTACATGATAAAGCTTAGGTAAAGAGGTACAGGTCTTCTAATGACGATAGCTAACTCTGTTCTGCCCGTCTACCATCTCTGTTACAAGTTATGAAGAACAGACAGTAGTTCGAACATATGAACATACATACAATGACATAGTTTCATACGAACACACATCAAATGAGACACGCTACAGATCACGTAGGCCGTTTGAATAATAGGTCGGGGTAGTGTCTCAAGCAGGGAGCTTGGACTAATGTTTATAAACAATTGAATGACTACAGGTGACGGCATGTTATCTTAGCTTACATACTTATTGTATACGTCATCTTTAGCGTCTCTAGTCTGATCACATTCCTGCAAGCAATCTGGTTGACCTCTTTAGTTTTAGACTTTTATATATATGGACTAACATTCCATATTTTTATTATGTAAACACTTACATTAGCTCGGTCAGCTACCAAAACCAGCTACTGAATATTACTCAAACTTGACTTGCATTTGACTTATAGGAGTGTGATACAGACACTATGTGAATATATATATATATATATATATATATATATATATATATATATATATATAAATATATATATATTAGTAAATAAAAATTCATGGTGTACATGAATTGATTCAAGTAATAAAATATAAAACAATGATATTGGTAAATAATAGTGATCACGGATATATAATGAATACAGTTTTTCACTTCATCTCATTAAGATACATATGCTACAGAAAATACTAATGTACTCTGATAATTGCATAGAATGAAGATTAACATGATAAAAATCATATTTTAACTGATAAAAAATTTCATATAATGAAATGATAAAATTATTAATGTTTTATGCTGATTGATTCGTTGCTTTTTATGCTAACTGTTATATATCTGCGGATATTGTTAAGGTAAAAGGTTAACTGATTGATTATAGGCTACCTGATTTTTGTTTTTTACATATGTATATGGATTCATATATTATGATTAATATATGTGCACTTTAAATAGATTCCTACTGCGTACACAGCAAAGATATATTTAGATTCTGTTATTTATGATCATTTATATATAGGATATGATATTTTTATATATAGGATACATGACCGAGGTTATACTACTTCACTTTTAACTAACTTTCGAACAACTTTTCGTCCATTACACAGTTCCAGACAACCACCTTTAGCCAATTGAAACGGCCTTTTTCAATGGTTAAAACAAGGGGAAAATTTGCCTGGGCGGGTATCCAACGTTCTATTTTGCGCTCATACTTATTCTCTGCATCCTAAGCTACACGATTCCGTTCGCGATGAATAGATCATCCCAGCACGAGTCCTTCGCCAGCAAAGTAGAGTTGAATATCCTTCGGGTGTCGTAATTGTCGGAAGTATGTCCCTTTTTGTAGTCGATTCCGACAGTAGCCGAGCATTCCGCATTAAAACGAGATTAACGACGAGATACGGTGTCGGTCGAAGAAGGCCATGAAATTCCTTTCACATTGTAGGCGGTTGTTACTTGACTGTAGGCGTCCGCTGCGACGAACGATTTTTTGAAGTTGCGATGTGAAACTCTCGTACTGCAGGATACGTAACCAGGTTCCATTAATCAGCCTGCAAGTGAAATTATACTTGTCACAAGGGCAAAGTAAATTCAGACGACATCCAAATACAGGGGAGGGGAGAGAGCCATTTAGACCAATACTTTAAAAAAACCCACATGAAATTCGCTGATATTCGGAATTCAAAAGAGTCCGCTGTACAAACTTTTTTATCCATGGCATTAACAATGAGTGAACCTATCCAGGTCTATGATGACTTGTAAAAATATCCATAATTATAAAAAATAAATAGATATTCATTACGAATCTCAAAGAAAATTCGATATTACTGGTAGTAAGTTACTAGACAAAGAAGTGGAAAACAAAGAGCTAATTGTAAGATTGCCAGGCAACATAAGAGTCAAAGAGAAGATTAATCATGATTCTATGTGCCCTAACAAAAGTTTCATATTCAATTTTCTCGTGCGCATCCTCTGAGGTTAACTATTAAAACATTATTAATAGGTAGGAGATGCAACGAAAAACCCACTATGTAACTAATTTCTATATAAACCTTGGGTTTTTCAAGAAAATGTGACATTTTCCCATGAATGTTTACTTGAATTGTAATAGGCTAATGTTGCAAGTAAATATTCATATATACATATCTTGATAATTCTAAATAAAAGGTCTATGAGGTTCAGAAAAAAAAATTAATTCATTTTGTTGTTTTTTTTTCATTGACTACGAATATAAATCACCGGGACAGACAATATGTCAGTAGATTTTGGATATGTGTTTGAACTTTTAGCTTATTTGTCATTACTAAAGCGTTAAGTTAGAGTTCAAATCTTTACGCATATATATTTGGATATTTAATTATCTATGGTTACGTTTTGCTTATTGATTTTATCGTGATTCTTTTTTTTTTATTATAATTTGTAACCCTTCCGACTTCTTACGGAGTGTATTATATCGACTCCACTTGTATCCATATTTATTTTATTTTTTTATATTTTATTTATTTATTTATATTTTTTTATATATATATTTGATAAATTAATGGTTGGCTTGAATATGTGGAAAAGTGTTCTAGCGGCGTACCGTATAAGGCTACTTGCGGCATCAATTCTATAGATACAAGATATAACTGATAAAGGTATTTTAAAACCCCCCGCGAGAACCGCTATAATCCAGTTTGGATCCAATATCACGAGTTGTAACTCGTAAGACATTGACACCTTCCTGTTTAATTATCCGTTATTCTACCAAACCGATTGACTCTGGGTGATCAAATATATTATTGGTTTTCTTAATGGAAAGGAATTCACACCACGTGTTAAGGAGATTATTATTGATTTACACCACCCGAGTCACAGATTATTATGTGTTGAATTCCATATTTGCTGATTTAGCACTCATAAATATTCGTAACGCACTCAATTGCGGTGTTTTTTTTTAGTGCTATTAATTCTATATAACGTGTCAAGGACTATTAACACTAAGAAGTGTTTATTCCCTCTGTCAGACTCGTAATTCCGTTAATAATTCTACGTATATTCTTTCAAGGATTGATTTGGCACAGGATAGGCCCTTAAACTGACAGGGTGTCTTAGTGTGTCCCTTGTCTTCATGACACGTGTTACAATCAGTTATGTGCTTTTATATCTGTAAGCATTGTAGGCCAGTAAAATAGTGATTTGGCTTTCTGTGACATAGTAGGGAACCCTGGATGACGGAATGCAACCAGTTTTGATGACGATTGGTATGAAAGAGATTATTACTAATACCTGGTCGTTAGTCATCTGCTGTGTTCTTCGGGTTTACCTCGTCACAGACCTACATATAATATTACATTTGATTACATTATTTTGATACACATACTTTAAATGTACTTTTGCTTTAGGGTTTCTCCTCGAAGTGTTTATTGTTTTGCCTAGCCACTGACCCTGTTTCCGTTTCGAAGTGTTATTGTTTGGTGTTTATTGCTGCTGATTCTGTTTCCATTCGAAGTGTTTATTGTTTGGGTTATGTCTGTTGACTCTTGCTTTGTTCAGTTTGTAACAGTTCTGCGCTCCAACCCAGATATTCAATGCTCGCGATCTCTTGGGTTAAGGAATTTTCTTGTTTGTTTAGATACAGTTTTAACAATAGGCACGGATGTTTCTATATCTTTTAGTCCAATTAATGGTTCTTTGCTGTATGGTGCGGGATTGCGGGATAATGCGTCAGCTATGATAATTGCTTTCCCAGGTAGATATCTTAACTTGGCTCCAAAGACCTGAATGATCATTTGTCACCGAGTACCTTTGGACTGTGATTAAAGCCTTTGAAAAACTCGGTAAAGGACTCATGTTCAGTAAGGACTTTATCAGGATAGCCATAGATTATGAACTTAAAATGTACGAGTGTTAAAGATACCTAGCCCTTCCTTGCCTATTACTGCATATTTACTTTCAGAGGGCTTTAGTTTACGTGAATAAAAAGCTATAGGGAAGAACTGTTTATCATATTACTGAAGTAGTATCCCTCTTACCCCTTGGTCTGAGGCGTCTGTTGCAATAAAAAAAAATTCCTTATTTAAATCAGGGATTTTTAGTTAGGTAAGCTGCATTATTCCGCTTTTAAGATATCGAACGCCTGTTGATGCTTTTCAGACCATAATAAAATCTACGCTCTTCTTCGTAAGATCTGTTAAAGGAGCTGTCATGATTGAAGAGTTACATATTTACATACGATTGTAATACCCACTACAGCGCAAAAGTGCTGTATCCCCATTTTACGTTAATAAGTACCGGAAAGTTATGAATAGCCGACACCTTACCATGGACTACTTTTAAGACCTTGACCAGACACATAAAACCTAGATAAACATGTTCGGTTTTTTTAAAAACTCACATTTAGATATTTACTCTGAGATTATTTGTCTTTGTCTCTGTAGCACTAGCTCTACTTTATGTGAATGTACTTCTAAGGTATTAGAAAAGATTACAAGATCATCCATATAGGCATGATAGGGTTATAACCCCTAAAAAGTCTCCAAACACTATATTATAATTGGGGCGCAACGTAAGCCGGAGGCATACGTAAAAATTGATAATGTCCCCTGAGTGTGCTGAAAACGGTGTATGAGGTACAATCACTTAGGTAATGGTATCTGGTAAAAGCATTTAAGTAAGTCCAAGTTGGTGAAAAAAAATTTATTCTAACCTAACAGAGATAAGATGTCGTCGGTACATCGCACTGGAAACTATCGGAAGTCGTTTCCTTGTTTAAGCGACAGAAATCTACGCAGATACGCCAAGTCCGATCTTTTATGGCATGACGTTTGAGGGAAAAATTATATGGGCTTATTTGATTTCCTAATGACTCCTATTACTAACATTTTTCAACTTCGTCATTTATCTCTATTTTGAAATTTCATTGAGAGTCTACACGAAGGTACGTATATAGCTTTTATGTTTGTCCTTAGACCGTGTTTTTTGTGTTAAATTACATCCGTTTTTTTTTTCCAGAGATCACTCGCCAGTGGAGAAACTTCCTGGTATTCAGGTAGAAAATTAAAAAAAAAAAAAAATTCTGCTGAATCACCTCTGCTTGAATGACTTTACGGATATTACTTTAGATAGATTATCAGAGAGATTCATCTACGACTGGTTGGCGGGATTTTGTTATTAGCAACAAAAAAAAATGCGATATTTATAACTTCCGTATCCACGATATGTATACTTTTAGGGCTTTGTTCGCGGAAATCGTTATATTTCAGAGTGTCGGGAGGGATTAAAATTTCATTTCCCAGCAAAGTCTTTTTACACGCACTAAGACATTCGAGGGTGCATGCTTCTCGAGATTTTGCGTGCAGAGTGCGACTGCGGTTGTGGGAGAATTCTGTTGGGTCATTTGAACAATGTTACGATTTATGAGACAAATGTATAGTTCCTTTATATAAGTTATTATTTGATTAACTGTCTCATTTTTGTTCAAACGGATTTAATATGTTTGAAGGTTTATAGGATTTTCCTTTGATAAACACGCCTTATTTTGCAGGATGTAAGATAATATTTTGTATACCCCTAGATGGATCTTACAATTACACTAGATACAGATCAATGTTTTTTATACTATAGAGGTATCTGTAAGCGCTCGCTTATCCGGACTTTCATTAGGGAAGTTCGAACAACAGACGGTGAGGTCCGTAAATACAGGATATTACGTCTACTAAAGAAATAAACAAGATATTCTAATTTTTACGGCGCGTACAGTTGGGCGGTTTATCCACCACTACTTATAATAACTTACGTATTAAAAAAAAAACGAAAACCTGCTCTGATTACTTTATACGGTCGTGTGTTTCATAGGAAAAATCCTTTTTAATTCAAAAAAGATATCGGTATGTATGAACCAACATCGCTTTTCCCCACTCTGCTAGAGTCGCTTATTGTATGGAATTTGCTATGCTTTGAACACTTTGGCAGTTTTTGACTGACCTTGACCGCTTGACTAGGTGACACAGTCACCGAGTTTGCTTGTTTGATTCTGAACGGGCTACTGTTTCTATTTCTTTTTGTAATATTTCTCTTTATTACCATCGGCAACGTATTGTGTGTTTTTAGCATTATGTTGCTGGTTACGTATAAAGCAATGAATGACGAACTAGTTAGGAACTGAGGCGATTACTAATAAGACAAGTTATCACTACTGCATACAATATTAACTGTTTGTACTTCATTCTTTGCTAAAATTTGAATAGTGAGGGATCCTGGTCAGCGCATTTAGCCTGATGAAAGTTTTTTACAGACATGTTATTCCTTGCAATCCAGCCATATTTTTAAAGTTGAGTTGAGTCATTGAGGTTCGATATTTTATAACTAAAAAACTCAAGGCTAAAACTGCGATCGGGACTTTGCAAAGGAGCATTTATTGTCATGACCCGAAATAGTGTTACCTCTAATTTATATAGATTTGTACGGGTGTTCCACTTGTGTTTTGTGTGTTTTTCTAATCACTACGGTGCTTAACGACCCTATCCATGCATCTGTATAAATACAGACGTCCACTGCGTAAACGCATATTCACTGTTTAATATGATTTGTTACGTAAGGGATTAATAATCACCCAAAATGATAAAATTAACATAGTATATGATTATGATATTTCAGTAGAACTTCTGGAAACAGACACTCAAAGATAAAAACTCGCAGTAGCGAAATCTCAATGATATAGATAATTTCTGTAAAAAAGTAAGATTAAGAATGTCTCGTAACTTCAGCCACAGGAATAACGAAATTCGACCTGCAAAGGAAACACTCAAAGTTACTCCAAATGAATAAAAATTGTACTTAGCTTGCTTTTGTGGGAAGTCACGGTGTTCCGATAACGACACACGGCCTTGGTCCTCCTTCTCTATTTAGCGGACGACCTGGTTTGGCTTCAGTTTCCCCCGTGCGCGTTGTTTCGATGATTCGAGCCCTTAAAAATCCGATGCTGCAGACGCGTTCGGTTTGTTTCTTGCAGTGCCGGAAACGCTCACTAACGATGTTTTCTTGAATGATTCTAATGAGAGACGAAGCTTCCGTTGCCGTAGGAAAAGGACACGTCGGTTTTGTTTCTTGAAGTTATTCACTAACGATGATACTAAGTTGCTTGACGAATCTTGTTGTTTTCCGAAGTCGCTCACTAATGATGATACTAGGTTGCTTGAAGAATCTGCTGCTTTCGTCGTCGTTGACTTCATGATTTATTATTCTGTTTTTTTTCTTCGTAGGACGTTGTAGAGTTCTTCTGGTCCGCTGGCCACCAATTATTAGGGCTTGTGCCTTGTATGATAAGGCGCCCTATGAGGTAATGTTAGACTAGCGATAATCTATACGCTAAATCGGTTGGTATTGCACTTCCATCTTCAATGGAGTGTCTGGGGTTTGTAGATCACTTACGAAGTCGGTATTATCTTTACGACGATGTGTTAAACTCATGGTTCGGTGAGGTTCTTGTAGAAAACACAAGTATAAAAAATCATATATTCTTCTGAAGTTTTACATGGTGAAGATCAGGTATGATTGTACAAGTCTTCTAATAACGATAGCTTGATCGCTTCTGCCAATGATGATGGCTAATCCTATTCCTCTACATGATAAAGCTTAGGTAAAGAGGTACAGGTCTTCTAATGACGATAGCTAACTCTGTTCTGCCCGTCTACCATCTCTGTTACAAGTTATGAAGGAACAGACAGTAGTTCGAACATATGAACATACATACAATGACATAGTTTCATACGAACACACATCAAATGAGACACGCTACAGATCACGTAGGCCGTTTGAATAATAGGTCGGGGTAGTTGTCTCAAGCAGGGAGCTTGGACTAATGTTTATAAACAATTGAATGACTACAGGTGACGGCATGTTATCTTAGCTTACATACTTATTGTATACGTCATCTTTAGCGTCTCTAGTCTGATCACATTCCTGCAAGCAATCTGGTTGACCTCTTTAGTTTTAGACTTTTATATATATGGACTAACATTCCATATTTTTATTATGTAAACACTTACTATATATATCATATCATATCATATAATTACTAATTCTTGTGGTAAAGAACTTCCCTTTCAAAGGGTTCATTTTCGGAAGTTAATTTTTTATTTTAAATGTCTTGTCGTCGGTGTTCTATCATTTAAATAGGTATTGCAGACTGACTTGACTGTCCATTTAGCAGCTTTGATAGGCTTCTAGAGATAGATTTCGTCTTTGCTAAACTAATGAGATGGGTCTTAACCATCGAAATAAGCTTATACTTGCAACCCTTGATTCTGGAAGTAACAGGAGAAACTCATCCTTTTTCCATCGTGCAGAGGTTCGAATTCCACACTAGAAAGGAAGACCACCTTCATTTATTTCACCTAATCGTAAAGGGTTGCGATGTGGTAAGCTCATACAAAAAGTGCTCTCTCTCTCTCTCTCTCTCTCTCTCTCTCTCTCTCTCTCTTCAATATCGTTCCTTTTTTTGCAACGCAACTGTCATTTCTGGTGATGACCCTAAAGTTTCAATCCTGAAAATTTTTCTCTCCCCATTCACGAGTAGCACAAGTCGGAGCACATTTTGCCCTTCCAACTAATATGCCGCAGATTGCACTCTATACAAAATGGTCCCTCCTATTCATGGAATTTCGCTTAGCAATCGGTTCCTTTCACCTGATCCTTGGTCAGTCTTACCATGTGCTTTCAATCCATTCATCGGCGTGGAACTGATAGAGCCTTGGTGTAGTAATTGCTATCATATACATAACAATTAAATTTAGACCTACTTTACATGCGCTCTCCTTACTACTGAATTTTTTGGTACACTTCTTTATTTGTGATTTGCAAATTTTTGTTTGGGGTTTCATGGCCTTGTTCCTAATTAGCTCCATACCTGGGGCCTAGCTAGGAATTTTCTTGTCTACTGAATTATCAGAAAGCTGGAAGGGCTTCTTTCCGAATTAGTTTTGCATAGAATTTATCTTGCCCTGGTACTCTCGCCTTGCAAAGCAGTCGTTCCATCACACAATACAGACTGAGTTATCTGAACGCAAAAGCTTGACATTACATGAAGATGCCCGGTCGTCATTATTAACGGTTTCCTTCTCACATTTCGTCTAATCCTTTTTTATTTCTGTAGAAGGAAATTCTACTGTTATTCAACTATGAATAATGCCAGTTCTCATCAGTCCCTAAAGTATGCAGTGTTTTTTATATTTTCATCATCATTGTCATAGCAGAGTTTGCCTTTGTATTCAAGCCGATAAAATGCTGGGAAGTACATTCACATGCAGTTTTTCATCCCCAACCAATAAAAGTTGCGCAGCTTCTAAGTCACTAATAGCTTTTCACCAGCTAATCAGTTTAATTTTTGCTCTCTCTGGGAGCAGCGATACCGTCAGATTAATCCGTTGATTATCGAGAGAGGCCGTGAATAATCCTTAAATGTTCATATTTTTTAAACTAGTACTCGCGTATTCCGAGGGCCCCAGGGCGATCTCCTCTGAGAGAAACGCTTGGATCACTGAAAGATCCATTGCAACCTAAATATTAAGTACCTGATGATTTGTCGAATTTGGTGATTGCTGGCAGCCAAGGATGGAAAATGCAATTGATCTATAGTAGATTCGCATCAACCGTGCATTTGATGTCTAGGCCAGTCCCTTACGACGCTCCTGATTGGCTGTTGATAAGCCAGTCACAAGGGTGGAAACTCTCGTTGTCTCGTGAATTCACATGGTTAGGATCTCTGTTCCACCTCTCCTGAGGGATACTTTTGAAAGGTTTATCCCTCAGGAGAGGCGGAACATGAATCCTGCCTATGTGAACTCTCGAGAGAGACTGAGAGTTTCCAGCCCTGTGACTGGCTTGTCAACAGCCAATCAGGAGCGTCGTAAGGGACTGTCCTAGCCATCAAATGCACGATTGATGTGAATCTACTATAGCACACACGCACACACACATATGTATGCATACACAACCTGTGGACCAAGAAATCTCGCAAATGCTTATAGATAACCATGATTTTACCTCATGAAAATTCCGTCTCATATCTCAAACTGAATAGCAATTGGCCCTAGAATCCTCGCCAACCATTCGTGACTGTCGCATATCTTTCCCTTTCCAATTCCTATCAGATAGATGGGCCGCACATCAGTAGCTTTTGAATGACATAACCTTATCTCTCCCTTTGTGCTCATTAGCTCAGGTCACTGGGAGGACTTCAGTTCAGCTCTCTCACCACCGCCCCTCTGCGACATTCCCAAATTCATTGTCCCTTCAGATATTCCAGCATGGAGGAATAACTGGAATGATTTTGATTGACGAGATCTTGATCCCCTCTGGCCATCCCGAATGCGAGAGAGACTGGTGTTTTTCCAGTGGAAATTTGACATTTTGATCTTTTCTTTACTAGTTTCCGTAGACGGTTTGTATGACGTTTTGAATATTTCTTTCCACGTAGCGTAAGATAGTCTCGCCATTCAGTTACATCAATGTCAGGTCATTTAATTTTAGCAGTCTATTGACATCGTTCATGTTTGCAAAAGAGTTTGTGAAGGACGAAGAAGAAGCCATTATATCGCCGGGAAAAAAAAAACCATTGAAACGAAATACATGGCGTGAATGGGACATCGTTTCATATCCCTAGATCTTTTTGATCACCGGCAATTTGAGGGAGATGAAAAGAACCGATTTTACATTCAACTATTTTGCGATGAATTGTTATTAGGCTCCATAAAGCTAAGCCCAGCCGGAGATGTATTCATCCCTAATAGGAATAGCTTCATTTCCCCAATACTTTATAGCATTCAGCATGAGTGCTAACTATTACCGTTGCGATAATTTTCAGCGGAATTCGTAGGAAGTTGTTGTAGAATGCTCAAGAAAGTCTTGGTACTTCATAGCATGTTCCAATTATTATTCAAACAATTTATTACCACAAGCATATTGGGATCATGTCAAGATTAGCGAACCCACTTATTTCCAAGTCAATATTTTACCACTGATTTGTGTATATGTACATACATACATACATACATACATACATATATATATATATATATATATATATATATATATATATATATATATATATATATATATATATATTATATATATATATATATATTATTATATACATACACACATATATATTATATGTATATATATATATATATATATATATATATAAAATATAGATATATATATATATATATATACATGTATACCAAAGTGGTATAAAGATAATCTTGATATGATCCGCATGTTGTTACATACTATAGTAACATGAAGACTGCCTTTCGTCAATTAACTATGTATCCTCATTAAGAGTCTCAGTCAGCTCGTACACGCAGAAAAATAATGGTAAAAACGCATCCACCTGTGTATTATTGAATTTGTATCGTTGGTCAATAGCGTTTCTACTAAAATTTCATTCTTAAGATAGTACTCAGCTCTTTGCCCAAGAGACTTATTGAACAAACTTAATTTGATTGATTACAAATTCTTTGATGCTGAGCAGAAATGCTTCTTTTACAAGTTGATTCGCTTTGGTAACAATGTGAATACTTAGTCCGTCGAAGAACACATTTTTCAATTGACTCTTTAAAAACTGAATGTAAGGTTATATTATTAGTTAACAGTAAAGTACTTTTAATCATTTACCAGTAGGCTTCTTACAGAGATTTCTGTTAAATAAGAATAAGTTTAATTTTTTTGATTTCGTGATACATATATTAAATATACATATGTATATAAAGATATATATATTTTAAATTATATTTGTATGTTATACACAGACATATATAGTTATATATTTGTTTGTGTCTATATAAGATATATATATATATATATATATAATATATATATATATATATATATATATATATATATATATATATATATATATATATATATATATGTATATGTACATACATGCATGCATATGTATATATATATATATATATATATATATATATATATAGATATATATATATATATATACAATATATATACATATATGCGTGTATAAGTGAATATTTACCTGAATATTGATTACGATGCATATTTCAGTTCTAGAATGAGGGAGGGAGTTCGGAAAAACAATATCCAAGAAATAACAATGCAAGTCGAATGGCAATTTTGTTCTGACCTCTTGAGCAAAATAAGGATGAAGGGAATCATACGAATGCCATCCAGTCTCTCTCCCCTTTGTAGACGAGAACGGAGTCCTGGAAGAAACAGAACAGAATGTCAAATGAATTAAAGGGACTTTGATCTCTGAGATGGACAGCTGCTGGCTGTCACGCAGAGACCTTGAAGCGCTCGTTTGCTGATATTGTGGTTTTCGGAAAAGGACAGTTGTCGTCCTCCAGCCCTGGCGAAAGCCTGATAAAAAAATTGTTATATAGGTTAGGAAGAAAAGGTTGCTTCCATTACAAGAAGCAAAGATGCTGGAATCAAAGTAGGAGAGGCGATGGGATTTTGAGGAGAGGAATGCCATATGTTAGTTATACATATAATATGTACATAAGCATACATACTTGTACATGTATGGATATTACTTTACATATATATATATATATATATATATATATATATATATATATATATATTATACCTACATACATTACATACATACATGTATGAATGTAAATATATATATATATATATATATGTGTGTGTGTGTGTGTGTGTGTGTGTGTGTTGTGTGTGTGTGTATATTTGTATAATAAATTTGGAAATTAATTTGACAGAAAAAAAAAGATCACTACTGTGAGAATCGTACGAAGCAAGTATTCAAAAGGCACCACAAGAAGAGAAGGAGCAAAAGAAGGGTAGGAATGTAGGTAGATGTGTGATGAAAATGAGGATTTGATAATGACTGATGAGCATATAATCAAGTTTCAAGCGCATAAAAACGAGAGATTCGTTAAGGTCAATGGTTCATGTAGAATAGGAGAGAAGATATACATGACACGACTTTTTTGACACGAGAATGATCATGGCTTCAGATAAGTATACTCTGTTTTTTTCCATCTGTCCATCCGCCTGTGGTGTTTTCGCATGGTAACACTGCGTTCCGGGCTTTAAATAATTACGCTATGTGTAAGTTTTAGGTAATTAAAAGGATATCTGGGTGTACATTTGCAACTGAAAAGTGTTTTAATAAATTACTGTATGCTAATTACACCGTTAATATTTGAAATAGGATATTATTATCATTGTTGAATGTAACTATCACACAGGCGGATGGACAGATGGAAAAAAACAGAGTATAGTGTCTCAGAAGTTTGTAGTATTATTGTTTGCTTGAAATCAGTCATTTGTGATGTTGGAATCAGGAATCCTAGTGAGCAAAAGGTGTAAAGTGTTTCTCCTACGTTACCTCTCTTTGTTCGTGTTGCATGAATTTTCTAACGAATCTTAATTACAAGGTTTGTTAAAATTAGATTTTGTGCTGAAAGATTATTTTCCTGCACCACATTTCCATCCTGCTGTGAACCAGATTAGGAGGACACAGGATTTTCTAAATACTGCTGAACCGGCTGTGTGTGTGTAAGGAGAGAGAGAGAGAGAGAGAGAGAGAGAGAGAGAGAGAGAGAGAGAGAGAATGTGGAGGGGGTGTGGGAGGCCACTAAATCTTAAATTCCCTTCTGAATTCCCGAAGAGGAACGGGAATACGTAGTTCGCCTTATCGTTAAAGACAAAGAGTCGACTTGAACACGGTTGACAAGGCCTCTGTGATGAAGTTCCGAGATTCCAGCTCTCCAGAACTGCGCGGCGTCTGCAGGGAGGAGGATTCCAGGCAGGAGGCATTCCGTGGACTGGTTCCCGGCAAAATGAGAGGAGGATTGCCTGCGGATGTTGCTTTTGGGATGCATGGCTGGAATCGATGAGTAATGGAGACTTGTTTAGGAGGCAATTTCTCTCTGTGTTAGGACCGGAATAGGAATCTCAGATGGAATATTAGGGAGCTGTTTTGCTCACCGTGGGATTGTGGGTCCGAAGGTCCGAAATTGTCTCTCGCTCAGGATACTGTTGTGGTCTCTGCGCGCTGTGCTACACAACAGATTCAAATGCTTTTCGGGATCTGGGATGCGAGAAAATAAGTCATGCTTTCGGAGCGGGATTTTTTCTCCCGATTTTTATTTATGAGTCACCTCCAGGTTATTATGCTCAGTTTGCGCGATTGTTGATGTATTTAGTCGTACTGATATGAAGAATTTGTTGACTCATTTTTGTCAGTAGCTTTTCTATCGTATTAGTTCGTTCTTATGTCATCACTGAATAATTTATTCAACACTGACACTGTAACATTTACATCAGCTTGATGCGAATTAAATGCAGGCCATTGGTGACTTCAAAATACCTAAAAAGATAAAAATATATTACGTAAAGTAGATTTCTTTCGTTTTCTCTCTGTGTTTGATCATCATTTCTGTGGGACTTTAAAGCAGATTTTGACAGGTCTGACATTATGTTTTGCTAGAGAAACTTTCCTTCTATGCTTGTTGTCCATATATCTATGAATTTGTTTATATATATATATATATATATATATATATATATATATATATATATATATATATATATTATATATATATAACATGGGGGGATTATCCCCGCAGTATTCATAAGGTAAGCGTGGACACGAAACGGAAGGCAGACCCCCACACCCTATTACACACACAGCCTCTCTCTCTCTCTCTCTCTCTCTCTCTCTCTCTCTCTCTCTCTCTCTCCATCCTAACAGGTAATGAAAATGAGAGAGTTGCGTCATAACAGTAACGTTTATTAACAAGAATAAATAAATCAATTAACCAAGTAATCCAGTCTTACAGACTAACCCAAAAAACGGTACAATGTCAAGTCACCAAAGAAAGTCCACACCCCTCCGGGAACTCTTTTGTCCCCCGGCATTTCCAGATCCGTCTGTTTCAAAGATACAGAACACATCCCGGTAAGTACACACAAGTCTAAAGACAAAGTTAATAAAATGGAACATCTTACAAGATTATCAAACAAGCCATCCCTTTGGCTAAAGCACTTTGACACTTACCCATTTCAGCCGGAATATCTCACTCACTGATAAATAAAAATACTTTGGCATCTGCCATCGTGGCTTTGCCTTCCTCCCACGAATCTCTGTGCAAGTCTTCCCATAGACTTGGCTAGTGATACATTATGAATAGAAGAGGCGCACACGCACATACGAATGCACACTTCGACAACGCCTCATATTACTGGCTACAACCAGTTTCCCAAAGGCACTTTGAGAAGAGTTCATAAACTGTCGTGCATTGACTCGACGAACTAAGCATTTTTATCTCACGCCATCCCCAAAAACTCATTGATCGGCTACTCTCAGGTCGTCACTCCTGCACTGTTCTCCACATTCCATAGGTCACAGAGAACGCATGGACAAATATATTATTAATCAAAACCCTAGGCCTACATATATATATATATATATATATATATATATATATATATATATATATATATATATATATATATATATATATATATTTCCTTTTGTTCAGCTGATTTTATTATTTTTGTTGACGATGCAGCATTTACCTACTCACTTTCCTCTTCAGTATCAATGATTGTATTGTCTTACTCGTCTCATGTTCACGAAATTGCCGTCTCTTAAGCCCTCCATATCTGTTTGAGAACATTGTTCATAAAATACAATGACTGCCTAGATATCAGTCCTTGTTCCTTCCCAATTTTTTCGATCAGTGTCTGATTCGAAGTTGGCCGAGACTCAGGTTGTCTCAGAAACGTATTTCCTAAGAGGCTATTAGTAAATATACTTTCAAATGTAATTAAACTTTCAAACGTTAGCTGGCGAGCATTTTTTTACCAATTGTTATTTCTGAGTATTCAGAATTAAGCTGAAGGCTGAAATGGCGAGAGAAAGGTTGAAACATAACCGAAAATAGAAGGATTTTCAGTGGAGAAGAAGTGAATGGAATAACAAGTTAATAATAATAATAATAATAACAAAAAAGAATATCCTTGTGCGAAGAAAGCGAACTAGCCCTACAGACATTGAAATGAAAGCGGTGACTGGGTATTGTGTCAAGGCTTGTGAAGGCAGAGGTTTAGTGAGGGTCAAAAGCGAGTCACATGAAGGGCATTTGCAGCATAAGAACAAGAAAATAGGATTGGTGTTACCGGGAAATAGGATTTGCATTACGATACGTGCAAACTGACGACGCAACGACTGTGGTGGTTTTGAGCACCGAATTTTACTAAATGAAGAATGAGTCTTCAAAGAAAAAGTAGAAGAGAAAAAGAGAGAGAAAGAAAATGTTGGGATGAATTCGAGCGAGAACTGAATAATAACATGGGCAGCTCCTATCCTATACATTCATGAGGATTCTTGCAAGGCCTTTCATGACGGTAACAAGAACAGGGAAGGAGGAAAACGCGAATCACTACAACGATCGCCATGTCCATCGAGACCGTAACTCCTGTATCCTCCTCCTCCTCCTCCTCCCTGCCGCTAAAACCGTACTAATAATTAACAAGCCATCCTGATTTATGTATTGTTTCCATCCAGAGGGATGCCAGGAGCAACCCCATTTTTCAGCCTCTAGGCGGAAGGATTAATATATGTTGAAATTTAGATGGGAACACGACTCCCCACGTCATGAAATAGTGCCAGGGTTTCGCCCGGGAACGCTTTTGTTTATGGTCAGAGCTGGAATGAGTCGGCACCAGGGTTGCCGTTTTGAGGAATTTCGTCTACTAGTGTGACTTTCTGGTGACATCTGGCAAACCTCCGTTGCTTTTCCGACCACAGGCCACGGTGCTGAGGAATAAAATTCTTTCACTTTGCCTTCATGAGCTGAGATGAACTGCGTCATTGAAGCTCACGAACGTTCGCTTCCGACTACGATTTCTTTGAAAATCAGAACTGTTTATGGTAACACTGCTAATAGTCACTGTTCGAATTGAAGTTGATTATAATCTAAGTTGGATCTGTTAATCATTGACGAGCCTTGTAAATGAATTCATGCTAATTACGAATTTTACTAAGACGACTTGCACAATTTCACCCTCGGACCCTCTCATTGCTGAATCTCTCTGCATTAGGAGAATGAGACCGAAACTTAAGGGTAATACACTGCCCCTATTCGGCTGTTCATTAAAAGCACCGTAACTACTTCAAATGTTTTCCTGCAGGTGTTTTGGCTGTTGTCTAGTTTCCTTTCTCTTTCCTTTGCATTGTGCACGATCATTCCATTATAACTATGCCAGCTGCTGGTTTTTTGTTTACATTTTGTTAATTTCATTTTATTACTGTAATTAGATGAGCCTTTTCATATTTCATGAATCTTGGATTCTGTTGATTATCTATGTATGCCTAATATATTGATTTATATGAAAATTAAGATTTTTGGGAAGTTTTATATCACGATTATTTGTATATATATATATATATATATATATATATATATATATATATATATATATATATATTATAATATACATAAATGTATATATGTAATATAATGTGTGTATATAAAGCAGTTATTAATTCAGCTAATCGTCGTCATGCCAAACTTGGACGGTTCATACATAGCAGTAAACAGGGAGGTGCTGCATCAAAAAGAAAAATTTTTCTCTTGAGAGAGAGAGAGAGAGAGAGAAGAGAGAGAGAGAGAGAGAGAGAGAGAGCAGAAGCAAGTAGGAGAGCGATTCCCTTTGATAGGGACATGTCCTGTAACATACCAAAACAAAGTGACCTAACCAAACCTAACACACCTGCAACCTCCGTGGCCGCGAGTTCGATTCTCGAGCATTCCTTTGAGGTGAGAGAGATGTGTATTTTGGTGATAGGAGTTCACTCGACGTGGTTCGGAAGTCACGTAAAGCTGTTGGTCCCGTTGCTGAATAACCACTGGTTCCATGCAACGTAAAACCACCTTACGAACCAAAAACCAAACCTAACACACACTTATAAAGCTTAGTTAAGTTAACGTGGGAGACTTGCGTCATCTGGAAATACACCTAATCCGTATTTAATGAATTTTAATTCTAAACTCGGCCCAGTATAGTATTTAAAATAAAAAAAGTTCGTGATAACATCGGAATGATTGATGCCTGTCCTCTTTCAAATTCATTATCGTCTTATCTGAAACATGTCTTACTTTCGATTAAACGACTTCTTATTGTGCGTAAATAAGAATGTTCATTTATCAGGACCTTGTACATATTTGAGAAGTCTTAGTTAACCAAATATAACAACAAAGTAAGTTCTTTTCTTTTTCTTCTTTTCATGCGAGTAGTTATATCGGAAGTTATGATCTGGGTATGGCTATGGCGTGGGTGATATGAGGATTAAATGATTTGCAATTAGGGTTGTGAATACGATTGAGAAAGCAAATCGCTCGCTTAGCTTCCTTCTTTACCTGAAAGTCTCTTACGTGTTACAGTATTATGTCATAGTAATTAGATGCAGATGTCCAGTCACTCTAGGAGTGTTTCAAGTCATTGAGTATTTATTCATACATGCTACAGTATTATACCATATTTATGAGATGGTCAGTAGCATTCACCGAAAATTTCATGTTTCAAAAAAAAAAAAGTATTCAAGTTGTTCCATAGCGTGACATGTGATAATCCCTATAAAATGATAACACCGGTCCCTTTCTGAGAGCGTCGTCTATGAATTTTCTCAGTAACTGTTGGCGCGCTTTGAAAAAAACCTCGTTGCCGATCTTGGCAAAGCCGCCTTTCAGAATCCATTATCTCGCCAGACTCAATCATCCAGCGCTCTAACGATTTTGCCGTTAATCAAATTTTGTCTAATTTTCGCCATTTTTGCCTCCTTTTTTTTTTTTTGTCTGTGAAATCTTTCCATCAAAAGTTGACTGGAACCACGAATGAAGATTTATGCAAATCTTATCATTCTTGAAGTCATGGGCAGAGAGAGAGAGATAGAGAGAGAGAGAGAGAGAGAGAGAGAGAGAGAGAGAGAGAGAGAGAGAGAGAGTTGGTTTATTACCACACTCTTAAGAAATATTTCTCTATCAGAATCACTGCAGAATCATATTAGATATCTCATACTCGCTTTGAAACATCAATTATGTTAACTTGTAGGAAGGTCTTCTTCATTATCTGTAATTGAAGCTTCCCGTTGCCAATATCCATCCTTATCAGGAATATCACACGGTGATTGCATAACATTCTCTCGACGAGAGGACTGAACCAAAGGCTCTCATTTGATAAGTAACCGTGCTTATCAGTAAATAGATAACTATCAGTCTGCTGACAGTTAACTATTTACTTCCTTTCTGAAGGTATTATTTTGGATCCTGATCCTGTTAGCTTAAGGGAGGCGACGCTTTATCTCTCAGGTGGCCTTGTAATACCTTTGAATGGGTCCCTTCTACTCTCAGGTGGCCAGGTACCGCCTTTGATCTCGGCCCTGGTGGTCAAGTGGCATAGATGCAGCTTCCTGTAGCTTAGAAAAATAAAGAATAAAAGTCAATTTTTTACTTCTGTAATTATACTGTGTTTTTTTTTTTCCATTTGTCCACTCGCCTGGGGTATTTGTGTATGGTAACACTGCGACTCGGGCTTTAGATAGTTACGCTATGTGAGTGAATTACACCGTTAATATTCGAAATAGGTTATTGTTATTATTGTTGAATATAAGCTGAATGTAACTATCTAAAACCCGGGACACAGTGTTACCATACGCAAACACCACAGGCGGGTGGACAGATGGAAAAAAACCGAGTATAGATAACTGTCATCAACGCAAATACAGAGAAACGGGAAGGTAATTCTTCTTCCCAGATGCAAACCTAATTTTTTTGCAACACCTGACTAAGGTGCATTTGTAATTCTGTTATTTGTTTTTCATATTGTCGTCAAGTGCGTTTATGAGAGAGAGAGAGAGAGAGAGAGAGAAGAAGAGAGAGAGAGAGAGAGAGAGAGAGAGAGAGAGAGAGAGAGAGAGAGAGAGATGCAGCATCTCTCGTTTCCCCTCATAATTAACGCGCAGTGTGATAAGACGAGCGAGGGAAGATACACACAGCGACGAGGGGAGAGATCTGCAAGAAATGAGGTGCTCGCCGGCCCTTAATCCACTATGAATGTCCATTTCTCCTCATAATTCTAGGTAGTGAATCGCTAATCCAGTCCCTAAGACCAGGGGGAATAAAGGACGATTTCCTGTTGACGGCGTCGGCAGTAGGAGCAGTTGTTAGGTGATTAAAAGAACTAGTTTGTCTGTAATGGACTGATTTTCCCCCTGTTCATGTTCCAGGTTTATTTGATGGTTTTGGCTATATTTGAGAGTCGCACCTAAACACATATTGACGCCCACATAAATGCACATGTTCCTAGTGTGTGTGTATATATATATATATATAATATAGATATATATATATATATATATATATATATATATATTTAGCATCGTGTGTGTTTGTGGGTCAGTGATTAAGAACATTGGACACACAGCGGCAGATCAGGTGAGACCCTTCATCAAACATTAGCGGAAAACACGAGCTGCTCATATTTCCTGTATCGTCTTTTCCCTGTTTTTGTCTTCAGAACTAAATCCACGGCGAAGGCTCAGAGCCTCAGACACTCTCCTTTCTATATAGTAAAAGCGACCGTCAAGAGACGCGAGCTGAATAACCGAAAGAAGTTGTATTGAACGCCGAATGTTATTTTCTGTCGAAGTGGGTCTCTTAATGCATCCTATCCCTTAGGGGTGGTAGTGCCATCAGTGTACCTCATGTGACGCACTGTAGGCATTACTCAAGGGTCTTTGCAGCGTCCCTTTTGCCACTAGGTTCAACCCCTATCGTTCCTTTTGCTGTAAGTCTGTTCATATTATCTTTCTTTCATCTGCCTTTCTTCTTCTTTCCCACCGTTATCCCTACATCATAGGGTCGGTCGCCTGATGCGCTTTCTCTTCCACTGCCTTCTATCAAAGGCATCATCCTCCAACAAACCACTTGTCCATACCGTCCCATAACAATTGTTTCTTAGTACAACTGCGAGGTTATCCTCCTGTTAACACCTATTAAAACTTTCTTAATGCCAATTTCCCTTTCAGTGCTGAATAACCTCATAGGTCCCAGCGCTTGACCTTTTACCTAATTTCTATATTCTAAATGTATCTTCTACAATCCTCGGTGGCTCACACTGTAAGCATATTTCCGAATTGTTTGTCTGTATGGTGTTTTTACGTTGCTTGGAACCAGTGGTTATTCAGCAACGGGACCAACGGCTTTACCTTCCGAACCTCGTCGAGAGTGAACTTCTATCGCCAGAAATACACATCTCTCAATCCTTAAGGGAATGCCCGAGAATCGAACTCGCGGCCATCGAGGTGGCAGGGCGAAAACCATACCGACCACGCCACTGAGGCGCTCTTTCCGAATTGTAATCGTTGGTGAGAGAGATCTACCATTCAGTGCCGTCCCCCTCCCCGTACTGGAATGCCAACTACAGCGAAGGAATGATAGTACAGCATAACGCAAAGATGGATACGGAATTCAGGAAAATGAAAACATTTCAAAAGAACGACTGTTGTTATAGTAGATTCACATCAACCGTGCATCTGATGTCTAGGCCCGTCCCTTACGACGATCCTGATTGGCTGTTGATAAGCCAATCACAGTGTTGGAAACTCTCAGTCCCTCTCGAGAATTCACATAGGCATGATGTATGTTCCATCTCTCCTGAGGGATACTTTTGAAAGGCGTATCCCCCAGGAGAGGTGGAAAATATATCCTGCCAATGTGGACTCTCTCGGGAGCCTGAGAGTTTCCAGCCCTGTGATTGGCTTATCAACAGCCAATCAGGAAAGCCAATCAACAGCCAATCAGGAGCGTCGTAAGGGATTGGCCTAGACATCAGATGCACGGTTGCTATTAATCTACTATAGTAGTGATGCATAATGACAACCTTTATATTTATAAACTAAAGTCTGTATGTGTGTACATACAGTATATTCACATATGTCCCATGTTGTATGGAGCTGTGGTTTATATTAAAGATTTATTTGTATATCTGTGATGGATAGTTTTGTGTGCCCTGCACCATTTCTGTTTTGATGAAGCGATGGCTAAAGCAATCGTCGCCACTAAATGTTTTGAGAACGTTGTTTGTTTTAGTTATTTGTTGCTAATTACTTCTAGTAAAACTGGACATCGAGAAGAATTATGAATGGCAACGCTCGGTCACCAGAAGCAAACTAAACAGTACACTCAGTACACTCTGTACTCGCTTGCATTTTCGATTTGTATAAATTTTCGTCATTTTTATTTTAATGTACAAATAAAAATCGCTGTGATACTTTTCAAACGTAGTCATGTTTTTCTCCGAAAGCCTTAGTTTAATCAAATGAAATGAAGGTAAACGGGCTCCTCCTCTTGCAATTGTTTCGTTAGAATGACCTTAATTGCACGGTAGTTTTGACACCGTCCATTATTCTTGAAGAATATCATGAGACTACGACTTATCAAAAAGCGAACGCTTGACAAGAGGACATCATATCCGTGTGAAGGGAAGAAACAAAAGAGCCCTTCAGTGCGCAACATCGCCGTGACGACACTGTGAAGGTTAAACGAATGGGTTTTGCCAGATAATCCAGAATTTTGTTTTCGCACAATAATTCCAGCGCTCTACCCTCATCCCGAGCGCTTCATTTCCGTCCTTTGGGGTGAAACACAAAGGCATTTGCTGGATGTGGACTCTGAATAGTAATGATTTATCATTACCTCTCTCCAGAGTCCATTTAATGATCACCCAGCCCCTGATGGAAATATTATCTGCAGGTACGGAAAATCGCTCTCACACAGATATCATGGAGGAGCTTTTGTGACAAATTAATCTTGTGTACGTTGGTGTTATTGTGATTTCATCCGATTACATTTTCGCAAACGAATTGGTATTACATGTGATTAATGAGGAGCAATATCTATCCCAGGGATCTCGAATCATTATTATTTTGCTTTCCTTCACAAATAAAATATTGCGTGTGTGTCGTAGTCATGGCCCTCTTGGTATGGCCGTGGCGCGATCGTCTCGTGAGAGGGAGGACCTTGATTGAATCCCTGTTAAGGGAAGTAAATGTTTTGGAAATTCACTGTCTATCGGTCTACCCACTCAGTGAATGACGTACCTAAAGTTGCTTTGTGCAGAGCCGGAGAGGAGGTTCAGACGAGATGCGTGTTAATACAGATACGGTGCGCCACGTAAGGTACACTTGAAGTGTACCCTAGGTAGCTCATTGTACAGATCGAGGGATGCTGTTCCTCAAGGATGGTCACGATGACCAATCCTGTCTAAAATATACGCTAGATAGAAACACGATACAGTTGTTGTAGCGCCTTCTGTTTAGATAAAACATAAATGTTTTTATACGAAAAATAGCTATTTACACACACAAATATATTATATATTTGTGTATTATATATATATATATATATATATATATATATATATATATATATACTATATATATATGTATATATTTATGTATGTATATACATAATG
>NC_061090.1:76897856-76907856 GCF_015104395.2 Macrobrachium nipponense | reverse complement strand
TGCTCAATTGCCATAGGAAAGAGAATGAATCCTGTTTGCAGTATCTGTTTCAAGATGACGTCTAAAGCACAAATAAAGGCAACTAATCACTGGGTACGGAAAAAAATGATCCGAATGAAAGTAATAACGATGAGATAAAGGCGAGGAATCATGGAATAGAAAATAAAAAAAGGAGAAGAGATGGAGAGTGGAAAGTGATTTTCCCAAAGAACCTGAGTTTTCTCCTTTGTATCGAAAAAGTATCTTCCTCCAGAATTAGTTTTTCTGTTTTTCTTCTGGTTCACAACTTAACACTTTCCTCCCCTTTTCCGGGTTTGTTGACGTAATGGAGATAGATCGAAGAGGAAACTTCGGTGAGTTGCAGACTTTTTACTCTCTCTCTCTCTCTCTCTCTCTCTCTCTCTCTCTCTCTCTCTCTCTCTCTTCTCTCCTCGCCTGGATTTTTTTAATCTGTTTCATTTTCTAATGGATTCCAAGAGACTTGAATTTTTCTTCCTTGGGTAAGACAAGAAATAGAGACGCCGGGTATTCGCTGTTTCCGAGTGGGTGATTGGGTTGATTAGTTTCGTGTTGAGCGTCTCTGTCTAACAAACAAACTGTGCTTTGGTCGTTAGGTCTGAATCTACTGAAATGAGGTATATAACACGTTACAAAAAATGAAGGAAATATATATGAGTAGATCTAAAAGATTTCAAATGATTTTAGAAGATGTGGTAGATAGTAAATACGAGTCAATCATGAAGAGATCACGCGTCAAAGAAGGTAAAAGTCAAAACTTGAGAAAATTTAGAAGTTAATAAATAAATATTTAGAATAAATAAGGAGGCGATCGCGCTGAAAACAAGGTCTGCTGTTTCCCAGGAGGAGAAACGACGAAGCTACAGGAATCCTGAAAAGGAACACATCTGTGCAGTAGCATGCAACGCCTTCGCCAGAACCAAGAGGTTTTCTTTAGCCCTCACGTTCACTCCCACCCACCCCACCCCCCCCCACCCCCCCCCCGCCTTTTTTTTTTTATCTTATTGAGTTTAACTTCCTGTTTTCATCATCATATATTTCACGATTCTTACAAGATGTTTCAGCGAAGGAAGGAAAAGAGGAGAAAGGAAAGAAGGAGGGAAGGAAGGAGGGCGAGAGGAAGGAACCAATACCGGCTGCAGAGAGAGAGAGAGAGAGAGAGAGAGAGAGAGAGAGAGAGAGAGAGAGAGGCGAAACGAGTCGAAAAAAACAGACCAACATATTTGACCGAAAAGGCGAGTTTTGTTGATAGGATTGCGCAGGATCGACTCTGAAAGGGAGAGGAGGGAAGGGGAAAGGGAGGGAGAGGAGGGAGAGGGGTAGGAGGGAGGGGAGGGAGGGAGGGAGGGAGGGGAGGGAGGGAGGGAGGGAGGGAGATAGAGGAAGCTGGAGGAACCGCGTGACTGGACCGGATCGGAGGTGGGCTTTGGTTCTAAAAGGATTCAGAAGAGGATTCGGGGACAAGGAAAAGGGATTCTGAGTGGCGTTTGCTTAGCATATACTTTGGGCCGAATGCGGTCTTTCCCGTTGGTCTCGTCCCGTTTCTGTCGTTTCTCCGAAGATCATTCTTTGTGCTCATACCGATCGTTTCTTCAGCAAGTGGTTCCGCTTTCAGATGTTTTCTTTTAATTATGAAGGCGACTTCCTCAATGCAGGTCATTTCTATTTCATATTGTTTCTTCTTGGTGGGATTGTGTCCATTAAGTAATGTACACAATCCGATTGAAGGGGGGGCGGTGGTGTTGTGAGGGCACCCACGTAATGCACTGTAGAATAACAGAAATACAGAGCTTCTTTCGGCCACTTCTTAGCCCAGTCCTGTACCCAGAGTTTGTTATGGTGCGTGTCCGGTTTTTTTTTTTTGGGGGGGGAGGGAAGGGGGGCTGGTCCCAAAACTGGACCCTTTCTTCTGTCATTGTATGTATAGGTTTATACAAGACGAAATAGTTGAAAATGTTATTTTATTTATATTAAGAAGAAAAATTGGGTTTCAGGTCTATGCCCTTCTACCCGATTAGATGTTATTCAAAGTACTGACTTTGTTAACAGAATTTTACTTACAATGTTGAAAGTTTGCACTGAAAATATGTACTTCAGAATTTCTTTTTTCGGTGCGGGGGGGGGGGGGGGTGGGGGGGGGGGGGGGGGGGGGGGGGGCGAGGGTCGTTCGATCCCCCGACCACCCCTTCGGTACAGGCCTGTAGCTTCTTAACTCTGCCTCCTTTCCCGCTTCATCCTCTGATCCTGCTGTGCAGCTCCTCTTTGCTATTACTTCTTCGTAGTGCAGCTGAGGGCGACTGAGGGGCTTCCTCCCGGTTCCACCTGCAGATTCTTGTAGGTCATTTCCTTTCATTTCCTGCTCTCTTAGTCCTGAAATCCAACTCCTTCCTCTTTTCACTGTCTTGTGGCTGAAAGGCCGAAGGTGCCCAGTTCTTGGATTCGCAACCTGGTTTATAAAATAAAATCAATGTAGAATATTTTTATGTTGATTCTCACCTCTAGTCCTTTCTAATTTTTGACTCTGAGTGTCAATCTTCTTTATTAAGGTGCCTATTTAAAAGAAAGATCCTCCTGTACATTAGAATGTGCTTTATCTTAATGCTCTAGTACGTCTTAGTTAGTTGTTCCTTCTTTATCAAGCGCTCTTCCTATTATCAATTTCTACTTCATCACCAACTACTTGTGACTATCAACTTTCAAGTACTGCAATATACCATTGACTGGTTTTTCATCTTGAAGCGCCGCCGGCGATGACAGATTTATTCGTGTCAATTGTAAGTTTTCATCAAGAATGTTTCGGTCGTATTTTATTAGGAATCTTTGGTTTGCATAATCCCTCAGTCGATTCCAGCACTCCTCTGACAGTTCGGCAACTAAATCAAAACCTTATGAACACCTGGTTAGCATCCATTTTTTTTTTTGTATAAGCGAAACGAAAGCATGAATCTAGTTTTCAGAATCTATATTTTACATTATTTCTGTATCAAGCATTAAAAATATGAAATAAAATTTTGGATGATAGATGAACTGAAAGATTTATATTCTGTTTTCAAAATCATCGCTGTAAAATGACAAACCGTTATAAAAGAAAAAAAAAGACAATGACTGACAATAAAAGGACATTGACTGTTTCTGTTAATGAGAGAGAGAGAGAGAGAGAGAGAGAGAGAGAGAGAGAGAGAGAGAGAGAGAGAGAGAATTTCCCCTGCTGCCATTATTTTTTTCATCAAGTTCGGAAATACTGACTTGTCCAAAATGGGGTTCGACTTTATGATGCTTTCAAACTCGATAAGAAAATCATATCATCATTTCCGCTGTTCGTTTGACATTAGAAGGAAGTAGGTCAACGTGGCACAACGCTTGTTTTGAGTAATTAGTCATATACTCCCCCCCCCCACCCCGGCAATGAATTTCGCTTCTCCGCTTGTTTGTGTGAGTGCATGCGTGCGTACCAACAAAGATTAATTATATGAGTTTACCGAATCATTTAAAACGAATGTCTGTGTGTGTGATGTATGTTTATGACCACAGTGGCCAGCCAATTCCAATTCATAGACCATTTGGAAAAATAACTGGATAACTTCAAAAGTAGTCATCTTTCATCATTGTTCAAGTACAAGTAAAAGATTTTCTATTATGACTGGTTAACTGCGGACATAATATATGAAATATGTTAGTCCAAAGGCAGCATTTTTCATTTTTCATTTTTATAAACCACAAACTAAAATTATGTGTTAGTAATAGGGAGAGATTGATTTATGGTGAATAACGGCATGTTTGCGTGTATATATGGGTGTGTAGCAGGTATGTGTATGCGCGGATGTGTGTTTACATGTCTTCAGATACTGAGTCATGATTTTCAGTAAACTTGGGGAGCGGAGGAAGGCTTCGGTCGAGATCAAATGTGATAGAACAGAGCTGACGGAATTCGGTGATCGTCTGTGTCCTGGTCATTTGGTTAAGGTTGATAGGCCTGCAGATCGCGCTCTTGGAATACATAATACGAGGATATGCTATTTATTGCTTTCATTTTTTCTTCTCTCTTTAATTCCTTTTTATTTTAGTCTATAGAACTAGCTTCGCTTCATGATAACGCACACAGAGATTGGTTGTGAAGTTCCAGTTTCGTTGAGCTGTGATAATGATGAATTTAAAAAAAATGAAATGAATCGTGGACGATCAGACCAGATATCTATTTTTTTATACATCAAGAGACTAGGCTGTGACGTATTCTTGTCTGATGATCTCTCGTGTTTTAAATGCGAATTGCCAGCTAACTATCTATCAATCTCTCTGCGTCTCTTGACTATCCTATCTATCTATCTATCTATCTATCTATCTATCTATCTATCTATATATATATATATATATATATATATATATATATATATATATATATATATATATACGTAGATAGATAGATAGATAGATAGATAGATTAGTAGATAGATAGCTGGCAATTCGCTCTCAACTGCGTTTCACTATATTTGAAAAACAAGTGATATACCATCTTAATAGGGGCGTGAACTTTTAACCATTAACTAACGTTAAGGAGAACTAGTTCTTCGTTCCCTGACGAATACTCAGTTGAACCAGTTCTTTTACACTATAATAACATCAGGTCTGCGTAATCATGGCTCTTATGAATAATGTGATCGTAATGCGTATCTGAGTTGTTAAGCAGACTCTGCTTTCACTGGGTGCTGTTGCTGCCTGTCTCAACAATAGGTGCGGGGTATAACAAGTGGCAGAGTCACCTTTTTGTTTTGTTTTATAAGTTGTAAATTATGTTTCAAATTCTGTTCTGTTACTTTCAACTGTAATATTTGTATGTCAGAAGTCCAGCTTAATTTCCAAGTCAACCATCTAAGGCAAACAATTCCTTCTACTTCTATTTTCTAATATTTCATACAGCAACCTAAGCATAAAATAAGCAAGCAATTTTCTTATAATTAATGACAGCCGTGGTATCAGTCAGTATTGTATAAAAAGGCTGAGCCTTTTAACAACTTCAATCAATGAACTCTACAAGAACGCTTTGATTTTTTGATTTACGTATGGAAGCATGTACTTATGTAATAATAATAATAATAATAATAATAATAATAATAATAATAATAATAATAATAATAATAATAATAATAATAATAATAATAATAATAATAATAATCAATAATAGTAATAATAATAATAATAATGATAATAATAATAATAATAATAATAATAATAATAATAATAATAATAATAATAATAATAATAATATAATAATAATAATAATAATAATAATAATAATAATATCTTTTGTGATGTTGGAAGGCCTGTAGTCTATTACTTAGGTAGTGTTTTGAGGGTGGCGTTTCAGAATCATACCATGGACCTTGTGATTGGGAGCCCTAGGGTCTGCCATTGGGGAATGCCACGCACTTTACTGTCATGATTATATTACACTTATAATTTAATCTGTAAATCCGCAGGTAGCATTAAGCTAGAGTTCTCATTGACAAATTTTACAGTACACCTTCATAAGGCGATTTCAAATCAATTCATGTAAAAAATTAGTCGGCTCTACTGATTTACTATGCAATATGGTTCTCATAGATAATAAGATAGTGGTACAATTAGCTCCGTCACCTGGTCCTATGCAGTTTGTACAATTTTCTCAGGTGAGCAATGAATGTCAATATGCGCAGGCTAGATGCTTCAGGTAGAGCTCGTACACATCTCCAGTTTCCCGGTAAATTTTCTTATTGAATAAGATTGATATAAAAGGTAATACATCTGTTCCATTAACATAAAAATAGCAACATTTTATTAATTTAGAAAAATGACCCAATTACAGTTGCAAGGTCACGACAAAGAGCTTTGTTATGGCTTTGTAAATATACAGGTTTAATATCTCCCCCTCCTTGTAACAGTATTCTACGTGACGCTGTTAGGATAGTAATGACCTTCGTTGCGTTATTATTATTTGAGGCATTACTCATCCCTGTTAGATTTAGCCGACAGCTAAAGGGCGACTGTAACAAGAGCTTTTACTGTTATGGGATTGGATGTCGGTAACAATGCCTGCCGCCAATGAGCGCAGTCGGCGCTATTAGCCTAGTCTGGCTTGGTATTGTTTCGCAGGAATCCCTGTCGCGTTGCTGCTGTTTGGCCGGATTTATTCCTCGGTGGCGTTTGCGAACAGGTTTTCTTTTTTCTTTTGTTTGTTTCATAGTCAGTTTTAGCTTTAATTAAGTTAAATTTTGCCTAGTAGGCAAGAGATGAGTAGGCTCAGATTAGGTGTTACAATCCTCTTCGAGATTGTTAGTTTCTTTGTCTTTCGATCAGCAAATTTGAACTACGCCCATGAGGTAGACGTGGATCTGGCAATATAATATGTATGTATTAAAACAGTACACGGACACACACACACCCAACTATATGTATATATGTAAATTTTGGACTGAGAACCTCATGCTGTATTTATAATGTATTGCTGGAGCGTTTGTGCTTGTTCCCACACTCATCACTTAAATTGTTTTGTATATATTTTTTGGTTCCCTTGCGGTCCATTTCTCACCCTTTCCTCTTCTTTGTTTGTTACAATTTGTATTACCCAGTTTAACTGTAATTGTCTGTATGAAATTTTTTGAATAGGCCTTCAAAGAAGAGTACATTAGAGAAAATGGATAATATTCTAATTGTGTAGCTATTTTCTTTTGTCTTGAGTGTTTTAGAAGCAAGTGCAATTAAATAAAATAAAAATAGATGATAATATTGAGATACTTTCAAGTATTCCTGAACGCGAAACAACAATGATTTTAAGATAGAATATTGCAATCAATATGAGAAATTGTCCGAAGCTGTTTTGACAAAAGACCGTGGCCGGTTCTATTATCTGGTCTCTCTCTCTCTCTCTCTCTCTCTCTCTCTCTCTCTCTCTCTCTCTCTCTCTCTCTCTCTCTCTCTCTCTGAGAAAGGGATAAATGAATTCGAAGGGTTATTTGAAGGGTCCATTTTCTCTCGGTGGAAGTTCGTACTCGGCTGGAAGTTTTTTTTTTTTTTTTTTTTTTTTTTTTTCCCCGTAGTAGCTGGAACTGGAAGTCGAAATATTTAAATGTGGGCTGTCAGGTTTTCATTTTCCATTTATGATTCTCAATTCCAGTACTGCTGCCTTTATAGAAGTGCTGTTCATTGGTCTCGTGGCCGTGCAAGGATTTTCTAGTATGTTAAAGATGGTGTACTTGAATCTAATTTTGATAAGTTTCTCGAGTCACATATGAAGTCACAAAACACGTTTTAACTTAACAAGGCATAGGTTCGAATCCTGGTCAGGGTAGGTAGTTACATTTATCGTCTTTGCCTCCCTTGGGATGTAGTAAGTTATTCCTCGGTATAGGTAACGAATTAGGGTGACCCAGAAACTAAGAAAATTTCAGTTATTTAACCAGGTAGATGCTTCATCAAAACATTTCAAACGCTAATGGTGGGATTTAGCATAGGAGAAATATAAATGATCCTTGGCAACTCGAAATGAAAGTAAGCCCTGTGAGTTTTTCCTGATGCCAGAGTAAGTGAATACAGTACCAGTAAGAATACGCGTGAAAGCATAGATATTACTTGTAAAACTATGTTGTAATCAGCCGGGCGATGAAGTGTTTCCTCTGTGTCAATATCTGGTAGAAATGTGCCATGAATATGCCAGATTCAAACTGCGAATCTCAAGATCTAGTTTTTATTATTTTTCACGTTTTCTAGGTAGGTAAAATGCTGGCATTCTACTTTTTTTTATTAATCTCTCTCTCTCTCTCTCTCTCTCTCTCTCTCTCCTTCCTATTTAATATGAATTCACACATTTCTTATTAATAAATTGTTATACTATCCGATTTTCTCGTAACCCGCGTTTCTTTCTTACGTTTTATTTAAGTTTTCATTCTGATTTTTTGCTTCTTACTGACTCCCTGTTAAGAGTTCTCTGCTTCCCTTGGCTTCTTACTGATTCATTAATGGTTCTAATTTGGAATTATTGTTCAAGTAGTTTTTTTCATAAATTTTCGTCAAACTTGTAGAGTTGTATGCATAGTGATTATTGTCTAGAACACGTACTAGCAAAGGAAAGGGTGTACAATACTTTTTAACCTAGCAGCTTTAAACTATATGAAAAAGATTCTTTAGTCTGTAGAAAAAAAGTGTATCACAAATTCTGATCATGACATCGCGACTAAAATGGAAATGTCTCTTTAGTTTGACGTATATAAGAACAGTAGATTTCACTCTCATGCAAGTCATAAAATTTTTCTTTATCCTGCAGTAAGTAAACTGCATCTCAAGTTCAGTTCATTTAAGTTGTTACTCGGGTATAATTAATTTTGGTTCTGTAGTTCTGGCTTACGGAATAATCCGCAAATGCACGGAACGATTACTAATCGGTCTCACGTATTATCCTGGAAACCTTCAGAAATAGGTAGGGAGGGATTCCTGTACGGATTAATTGCCAGTGAGTATCGAAAACCAACTATAGTAGATTCACATCAACCGTTTATTTGACGTCTAGGCCAGTCTCCTACGACGCTCCTGATTGGCTGTTGATAAGCCAGTCACAGGGCTGGAAACTCTCTCGAGAGAGTGAGAGTTCACATAGGCAGGATGTATGTTCCACCTCTCCTGAAAGACGTAACCCTCAGGAGAGATGGAATATACTACATCCTGCCCATGTGAATCCTCGAGAGAGACTGAGAGTTTCCAGCCTTATGATTGGCTTATCAATAGCCAATCAGGAGCGTCGTATGGGACTTGCCTAGACATGAGATGCACGGGTGATGTGAATCTACTATAGTTTCCTGAATGCAGTTCACCCATATATTTAGTCATAGTAGAGTTTGGCACAGGATGAACACCACAGAGGCCACTGCAGAAAATGATCTAACCGCTGCACAGCCATTAGCAGAACTAGATAAATGGCAGAGTACTGTGCGTTATTTTCGGCTTCGAGAAACACACTGGCACATTTCTCCTATGAACTATGTAGAGGCAGTTATGGGTGAAATAAAACTGGCTGTCAGTGCATGAGCGAGTCTTCTGACTGAAATGGCTCTCCTTTGCCTATTAGCGTTCGTGAATAGCTAAGGGGATGCAGAAAATGTCATCGAAATGTGGTAGGCGTCTGTTGGCAGCGAATGGGAGAGAGGATGTTACTGTGGCTCGGATGCTCTTGTGTGCATTGGCGGCGGTAAGTTTTACACTATGATCACTCACTTCTGAAAATAGAGAATATTTAGCTTGTTAGTTTAGTAATAATAATAATAATAATAATAATAATAATAATAATAATAATAATAATAATAATAATAATAATAATAATAATAATAATAATAATAATTTTATTATCTTGTTAAACAGGACGGCTGCATCAGTTGAGTCGATTTCATATTGTGTCATTTTTATCTTCCCTACAACTCTTTTGTCCTCCACGTCAGTATGGGAGAGTGATTGATCAATGTTCATATTATGGTGAAGAGTTTGAATACATCAGCAGCGTATTTGCAGTAGCCTTCATTCTCAAATACGAGAGAAGGTAGTGAAACATGGGTGGATGAACCCGTAGAGTTCCTTCTCTGTTGCTATATTGTAGAAATATTATCTTGTCGTCGACGCTCTGACCAGCCCGATAACAGTAATAGTGTTACTCGTTGTAGTAACATGAATAATGTTCTTAGCTATTGTAACTACTGTTACTATTAAGCTGACATAGTTACGATATAGTGCTCATACCTTTCCAGTAAGTTTTGTACCTGATCATGTTTTTATTTCAATTGTTTTTCACTCTATTAAAGATTTTTCGTCTAGGAAGTGATTCCTTTTCTAAAGCTCCTTATGCATTTTTCGTGTTTTCATCAAGATTGTATCTCAACCACAACGTAAAATTGCATTTTAAGACATTTCCGGCATATTTGTGAATATCCGTTACACCTGATGTTCCCATGCACAGATCACGGACATT
>NC_061090.1:76885356-76892856 GCF_015104395.2 Macrobrachium nipponense | reverse complement strand
TTTTATCAGCGAAAACAAGGCTTTGACATGATTTAAAAATTCTTCCGTGTTTCTCCTTGAGAACGGAGCAACCGACCTTCCATCCTCTTCGGAAACAACGACCCTTTTTAATATCTCGCTCATCTAATACTTTTCTGGGCTGCAGCCGACTCTCCCCCCCATCCCCCCGCCCCACCCCCTCCCCCTCCCCTCCGTCCACAACAGAAAGTAAACTTTATTCGAATTTCTTTTCTCATTTTTATTTCCCTCTTTGGATCTTCTTCGTCCTATTCTTTTTCTTTCTTGGCTTTCTTTAGCATTTTCCTCATGCGCGTAAATGTCAGATTGATCGAAAGCAAGAAGGGATTTCTTCTGATTCCTTGAGGTTAAAGGAAAAGATTAATTGTACATATGTCACTTCGTAGAGTGAAACCGTCGCGTATTTCTTATCTAGTGGTCTTTCAAAATGTCCTTATTTTTTTTTTTCTTTTAAATCATTTTTGCCTTTTTATCAAACTGCCTCTGTTATCTTTCAGATCGATATTTTTGCTGATTTTTTGTTGATCGAATTTAAGTCTATTCTTAAGCTTCTGATGTAGTAATGTTGAATGAGAAAATTCTTAGGGATTAATGTTTGAATGTTCCTGATTATTTCACACCTACTTAACATTTCTTCTTCTTCATATATTCACAATTGGTTTGTGTTCCTACCTACTTTGCTTGCTTCTTCTTTCCAATCATACCTTGTATATTGGAAGCGTAATTGAGGTAAAGTTGAATGCCATTAGTTCTTTTCGTCATTCCAGTTATGGAAGATTTGTATAGAAGGATTTTTCGTCTATGCTTTGCTTCCCCCCCCCCACCCCCCCCCACCCCTCCCCCGCCCCCCCAACCCGCCTCTTGGCTCTATAAATGCATCCCCTCCCCTCCCACCCGCGTTTAATGATTCCATCTGTTCTCATTTCCGCAGTATAGCATCTTTGTCCCCACCACCCCCTTTTTTATAGACATTAGGCTGCTTCGTTACACCCCCCATATAACACCCCTTCTGGCGTGTTTTGCTATATGTCTTCCTTTTGAAAAAGACATGACTACATTTTTAAAGAATTTTTGCGTCCTCTCTCTCTCTCTCTCTCTTCCTCTCTCTCTCTCTCTCTCCGGTTCAGCTTAAAGGCTTAAAGCATAAAGACTGTTGCAACTGCAGTTTCTTTTCTGGGAATTGATAATTCTCTCTCTCTCTCTCTCTCTCTCTCTCTCTCTCTCTCTCTCTCTCTCTCTCTCTCTGTGAGTAGAGATTAGAGCGTAAATTAGTTTTGCCAGATATCCATTTTTAATCACACTCCTCAGTGCTCCCAATTAAGCAACACGTGTACCCGAGTATAAGACATTAATCTCGCCACTTAAATAAACCTTTTGAAGAACAAATTCCTCCTTTGTTCAGCTATTTTAGTCTCATCGGTAACGTCGGTGTTCCGAATTATCGGCAAAAGATGAAAGTTGAAATTAATTTGCAGGTGCCATATTCAATTATTCCCGAATTAATGCGTTGAATTAAATCTAATGGGTTAAGTTTTATTGTCTTTAGTTTCATTATAAGACATTTATGCACTCTGATGCATCCGGGGCTTTTTTCTCTGATGGGAGGAATGGTTAGTCCTTCATTCTGGCGATTATTCAGAGGAATTCTTCAGTGGCAGTTTTTACACCTTTTGAGCAAGGAGGGATATGAAGAGCTGTGTGTAAAGGTGAGCTTTGGTACCAAAAGTATACGAGTTTTCAGTGTTGTTGCATCAAAAGCTGTCTCCTTCCTTCCGATAGCGTTGAATCGAAAGTAGTTTGGCTTCTCGTTTGGCTTCTGTAAAAGAAAACTATTAAAATGGCTTTGTCTGTCCGTCCTCCCTTTTGCTGTCCGCCCTCAGATCTTTAAAACTGCTAAGGTTAGAGGGCTGCAAATTGGTATGTTGATCATCCACTCTCCAATCATCAAACATTCCAAATTGCAGCCCTTTAGCTGCAGTCATTTTTTTATATATTTAAGGTTAAATTTAGTCATGTATCGTGCGTCTGGCATCGCTATAGGTGCCAACAACGTAGGACACCACCGGGCTGTGGCTGACAGCATCATCTACCGCGGGTGAATGTTTCATGGGCTGGCTGAGAATTTCATACAGTGTTAATACTTCGTACGGAAAACTCGATTGCGACGAAGAAACTTCGTCGTATTTTTTAATTTTTGTTAATGACGTTAGTCAATGTTTTTTCTCTTCGCGTAGGACTTGAATTAAGTGTGTGTGTGTTTTTTAAGGGAAATTTGTTTCTCTTTGCGACAGTGCTGAATCAAAAGCTGTTCTCTTGACAGTATGGCTAAATCGAAGGTCGTTTCTCTTTTTGATAGCGTTGAATCAAAGGCTGGTTTTATTCTCGATGATATTGAATCAAAGGTTGTTTTTTTCCCCAAGGTTATATCAAGTTATCCGACTGATGCCTGTCGCTCGTTCCACACCTCACTGATCCCTTTCCCTCGCGCTGTTATGTTGATTTGTTGGCACTTATCTGCCGACAAGGTTCTGGTCGTACCGCCCGTTTATTCACCTCCTCCCACATTTGCTCTCCGGAGACGGGGAATCGTCTGGTTGCGTGGTTTGGTTTTCTTGTGTCTCACTGAGCTGGCAAGTTTCGGAATTCTCTACTATCTTCTTTGACCTTTCGAGAGACGGGTCAGTAGTTTCATAGTTTTAGATTCCAGTCTGAGGCGTCGGTCGTCGACCTCAGCATTAGAGGAAATACTTAGTTTTGAAGAAGAAGCGTTAAGTTTCCTGCAGTCCCAAGGCTTCCTCGCTATTGTTAGTTTGATTAACAGAACCACCGAGTTCGTCCGATTGATCTGTTCTCGCAAAAAGGTGGAAAGTAAAATAGAAGAAAGCAAAGTAGGTGGTTTTCGAACGAAGACCGCAAAGAGTTGTTCTTACCGTTTACAGTGCGCCGCGCAAGTCGACCGTAAGCGGTAAGCGGCACTCCCTGATTGGGTAAGAGCTGTTATGAAGCAGTTGCAGTGGACGTGTTGTGTACCCCTTTCCAGAGATATATTTGGGCTTCATTTCCCGGACATCAGTTGTGTGAAGTTTTCGTCGACGCTGATGAGATATAAACTTTCACTCTATGGAAAGTTAGAGAGAATTAACATTGCTGATGAGATACGCTCATCCAGGGAGCGCGTCTTTTAGCTCTAATTATTAGACTGGAATTGGGAGAAACACTCATCCATTTTTTTTTTTTTTTTTTTTTTGCTTTGGTATGAAGGTGGCAGTCGGTCTCAAGATACCGCATGCTGTGGATGTGATGAGTGACATCTGCTTCTGAAAATTCTTCTGGAAATCTGTCTTTATGAATAGCGATAAAATAGCCTGCCTTGAGGTAGAAGTACTTTCCCAACTATTGAGAGTGAGTTATTCTATGTCGTAGAAACCATCTCTTTCAGGTGTTCATTCAAATGTCATATACTTTATTCATTTTGTAAGTGAAATATGTAAAGCTAATTTGGAGGGGTTTGTAATTGCTCATCCCATTTATTAAGAGAAGGACATGTTCGCACCACTAGGAATTCTATTTCCTTTATACGGTTGAATACTTTCTCACATTATTGCAATCGTACAGAATGTAAATATTTCTAGGTGAAATAAGCATATCCAGTAGCCAAATGGGAACAAGCTTGCCTAGTTGTGACTGATATTCATTTCATGTTAAATCCTATGATTATATGATATATAAGTAACGCAATTCAGTTGCATTACATGATGAAATAGACTTTAAAAAGTGGTTAAATTTCGTTTCCTCTGAGATACAAAGTTATTGCATTCCTGTAGAGAGAGAGAGAGAGAGAGAGGAGAGAGAGAGAGAGAGAGAGAGAGAGAGAGAGAGAGAGAGAGAGTCACCTCTATGAGACCATTCCATTTTGATGGTAATAGATTATTTTTGACGGAGCCATCTGACCACAAAGTACCCTATTCAATGCTTAGATCAACTGGTCCCACCTCGTCTGGTCCAAGTATCGAACACGGATTGTCCAGTTGTGAGATGGACGCACTACCTCCAGGCTACAAGAGAGAGAGAGAGAGAGAGAGAGAGAGAGAGAGAGAGAGAGAGAGAGAGAATCACCAACCGCCTGAAGAGATGCTCCTTCTAAAATCCTGGTTTGACGCTACATGAAAACTTGCCTATCAGGAAAAACAAGAAGCGTATTGTATAAGGAGGAACACTCAATCAGGCTTTGGAAGTCAAACTCGGGTTGTCTATGAGAGAGCTGAGATAGCTTATAATGAGGGTGTGAAGGAGATCTTGCTCCCTAGTGGTGATGACCATGAGAGGCGGTCTGCCTTTAGGTCATCACTCTCTAGAGTTCATCCTAGCATGCCTCTCCTCGTAGGAGCCGAGGATGAGCCCTTTGTGTTTCCTCAGTCATGTTTTCCAGAGTCTGATTAGTGTTTTGTGGCCTTCAGACCTAGAGCTTCTGGGGTTTGACATTTACGGTAGTATAGACCCTAACGGGACCTTTTCCATCTTTATTTTAAAAAGATTGTAGATTTCAATTGCTCCTAAGCTTGCTACTATTTCCAGAAAGAGTTGGACTTGCTTGTTGTCACAGTGTTTGGAGGAAGAGAAACATTGCTGCATTACCTAAAGAACCAAGTCCGTCTCGATTTCAATGACTCCTGTTTTTTCTAAAGCTTTTTAGGTGCAGTCTTAGTGTCTTGATAGGTTTGTAAGATATTAACCTGCTACCTGCACTACTGTTTGGTTTTCGTTAAGGCTTTGCACTTCTGATGCACTCGTGTTGGTATCTACTGTATTATTTGCAGGCTAAGATTGAAGGGATTTGGTGGATCTTTTCTGAATATTTTGAATGAACTTCTAATAAGTAGAACCCAAAGGGTCTGTGTTGATGGTCATTGTAGTAGCTCTAGTAATGTCTACCTCCTTATTAACTTTCAATGAACTTTGATGAAATGAGCTGAACGGCAAACCCACTCCACAAGTTTACAATCCCTATAACACCTATGATTACTATGTCAAGGCGGTTGCGAGATTGATGTGTAGGTTCATTTATTAACTTCGGACAACCAGAAATCGTGGAAAAACCTAAAGCAGCAACACCATGATTTTCTGTGGCCGTATGTGAGCTCAGCCATCTAGTGTGAGTACCGTTGTAATTTCCGAAGATCGTGTTCTTGGACCTTTGCTATTTGTTATCCATACTAGTGACATAAAGAAAGGCCTGGCGAACAAACTGATTGCATACACCGATGATGCTACTCTTTTTCTAAGTGTTGTTTCTTCTTCGCGCCTTAGGTCTGTGGTTGCAGAATTCTTGAGCAGATCTCTGACACGTATTCGTAAGTGGCGGTGCTCTGTAGGCATTACTTAAGGTTCTTTGCAGCCTCCCTTCGGCCCCTAGCTGCAACACTTTTCATTCCTTTTACCCTACCTCCTTTCAAATCTCTCTCTTCCATCTGGTCCTCCTCCTACACATTTCAAACCTATTGCTGTCAATTTCCAATTCAGCGCTGAATAACCTCATAGGTCCCAGTGCTTGGCCTGTGGCCTAAATCATATATTCAATTCAATTCACTTCATAAGTGTCGTAGTCTTTGGAGCATAAAGCTTTTTAAACTCAAAAGTATGACAGTTAGTCACTCTAGAAGACTTTTGCCTTTGCATTCTGATCTGCATTTAAATGGTGTAGATTGAAATGTCAGCGAGTGTGTTTAAGATTTTAGGTGTAATGTTTGATTGCCGTTTGAGAAGCATGAACGTAATATTGCTTCCTTTTATTTTAAAACGACGGGTCTCAAGCGGAAATGTGCTCGAATGTGTCGTGATGACGCCATTTTATATCTACATTTTCGAACTCTACCTCTTCCTTGCCTGGAGAATTGTTCTTAAGTGTGATCTTCGGGTGCTGACTTTCATATTAAAGCCTTTTGCAAACTTTAATTGTTTACTTGTGACATAGGCGTACAGCCAGTCAGGTTTATTTTGCAAACTAATTGTTTACTTTGTGACAGGCGTACAGTGAGTTTATTATGTTTGTCCCATAAAATTTACTACAGCGATAAAGATCCTCTACACTCTTCCTCACTAGGCCTATGTAGCTGCATTTGCCCGCTACACCATGCATGCTGCTTCTGCAGACCATGTGTCGTTGTCGGGCATCAGGTTTAATGCTGCTCATTTTACCTGGAGGAGTCTTATCGTGGCGACAACTAAAACGGGGAATAGTTTGCCTAGAAGAGCTGTGGAATCTTCTGACCTCCAAATATTTTAAGCGGGGAGCAGATTCATTCCTGCTGTCTGCTTCTGCTGATGCTGCTGACGCCCCCTGAATTCCGGTGTGTATCGGTCTTGCTATCTATTCCTTCATATTCATTTATCACCTTTTCCTATAACTTGTTTTTCTGCGTAGGCTGATATCCCTCTGGAGCCCTCTTAGGGCTATCGTTTGTTGACTCAGCCCATAAGATTTTCAGCTGGAGAGAGAGAGAGAGAGAGAGAGAGAGAGAGAGAGAGAGAGAGAGAGAGAGAGAGAGAGAGGGCCCACGAAATGAACTTTGTTGCGTCCACGGGCGCCGTGGTTTATCAAATTCCGGTGGGAAGTCCCCCCTCCCCCCCTTCCCGTCATGATATGTAACTTCTAATGTGTCCCGATGAGTCGTAATCTGCCGTGGCTGGTCTCCCCGTGTTGACCATATCGCCCCATTGTGGGTCTTAAGGACCGAACTTTAGGCATCCGGACTTGATGTCTCTCCTCCGATATTGTAGAGATTTGCCTTTTACGAAAACTTTTGCTACAAGGATATTTATTTAGCTTTGTTTATGATGGTTCATGCGGCCAGCAGCATTGGTAGTATTTGTTGTAGTAGTGGTGTTAAAAACAATGGTAGGATTAGTAATGATATTAGTGCTGATGAGAGTAGAAATATAATTTATCATTATTTTAATCATTGTTACCTTATTTGTATATATTTTTGTTTATGGATTCGTGGGGAGATTGCTCTTTATAATTTGTAAATAAAATAACACCATGAACAAATGAGCTAGAACATTGCGCAAACATCATACAGGCTTCAAGAACCGCTAGTTACATTGTATAGTTTCTTTTTTTGGGAAGATTTCTCATTGCGATGTTATTTTGAAATAGAATTTTGATTTTGATTAAAAAATGCGCTTTATTCGGTTTATTTTCCATGTTCGTCTTCCCTTCATCCTAGTGATTTGACGCTGGCTTAGGCCACAGCTCTCACGACCATCTCTCTGTAGGGAGACAGATCTTGGGGTGACATATTTCGTTCTCATCCCCCCCCCCTCCCCCCCCCCCCCCCCCCCATCACCCCAACCCCTGCCGGACTCCTATACACCCCAGTAACCATTTAGGCTGCCCTATTATTCCTTCTCCTTAGGCGGGAACTTTCCTCGTTTTGTTCTTTTGATGATTTCTTTGGGGGGAAGTCTTGACTTGGGGCTCCT
>NC_061090.1:76877856-76880356 GCF_015104395.2 Macrobrachium nipponense | reverse complement strand
ACAAAGTGAGTCTACGGATCAGCTGGCGATCCATCATCGATTTCCCCTGAGATCCACTAATGAAGTGAGTGACTCTCCCTTCCTGTGAAGAGCTCTCTCTCTCTCTCTCTCTCTCTCTCTCTCTCTCTCTCATACACACACACACATCACACACACACACACACACACACACACACACACACTCTTTCTTTCCAGTTGAATTCACGTATTTCGAGACCAAACCTCAACTATGGTTCTTGCAATACTTTATGTTTAGTGGTTGGAAATATTCGTTGCTGGTTTTATTTGCATATTGCATATGCACGCAAACACATGGCGGTGCCCTGTGACCAAGTAGTTATGATACTTAGTTTGCTATTTAGAGGACCAAGGAACGATTCCAGAATATTCTGGACTGCTGTAGGTACATTTTTCTAAATCCCATAGTTCGTCTGTTGACCTGAGCAGTATTTCGAAATAATTGCTAAAAAGTACAACTGTAACACGTCTGGGGCTGAATCGCATTTAGGGGAAAAAGAAGTGTATTATCTATATATGTGTATATATTATATAATACTATCATATATATATATATATATAATATAATGTATAATACATATACACACACACATATCTACTGTTCGATCCATTCACACTTTGGAAACGCATATTACAACTAAGGTTTGATCCAAATGAAGAGGGAAAATAAAAAAACCCAAAATATTCTGATGATCAAACTCGAGTCCGGGATATCAGAACGAGGTAATGATAATTACTTGGCCACGAAGAACGGATAAGTTCATTCCCGCTCATGTGCTTATTTCTGTCGAATTCAGATACATTTAGAAGACTCGGAATGCATACACCTTCACCGTCATAGCCAAATGTTTAATCGTATATGTTTAGACGTATACACATATACACGCGTGAAACCTGTGTGTGTATGTATGTAGGATTGTATGTATGTATGTATGTATGTATGTATGTATAGTGTATACATGCGTATATATGTATATATATATATATATATATATATATATATATATATATATATATACTATATATATACATATATATATATAATGGTCCATTACACCAGTGTTTTAATGGGCTTTTATACTTGAGGCGTATCCTGTTTAACAGAAGAATTCATTTACACACACACACATACATGTATATATATATATATATATTTATATGTGTGTGTGTGTGTGTGTATATATATATGTTATATATATTATTATATATATATTATATTATATTTAATATATGTGTATATATATAATATATATAATATTATATATATATAATAATAGAATTTAATATTTGTTATATATATAATATATATATATAATATATATTATATAATTTGTATGTAGTGTATGTATGTATGTAATGAATATATGTATAGTATGTATGTATGTATATATAATGTATATATGCCTATTATATATGCATATATATATATACATAATGGTCCAATAAACCAGTGTTTAATAATGGGCCTTTTATACTTGAGGCGTATCCTGTTTTGACAGAATATTAACATTTACACACACACACACACACACGCAGATATAATATATATATATATATATATATATATATATATATATATATATATATATCTATTACATACACATACATACATTAATATACAGGAGCTATAGATTGTACATACATACATACAGACAGATATAGATTATATATATTATTTATCTATGTTTTATTTATTATATTTAGATACGAGGGCAACATGTTATTATCTTATTCAGCATCTTACATCATTAGCAGAGTTTATATCAAAGGTGTGTGAGGCGGATCACTCTGTTTGGAACAATGTAAAATGCCAAAGAGGGGCAAGGTCAAGAAAGATGCGAGGGGGGGAGGGGTGGAAGGAGGGAAGGGAGGGGGCCCTTCAGCCTTCAGAACACGAAAGAACGAGTATGAGGAAAGGGAGGGAGGACGAAGCAAATAAGAGAAAGGAACAAACCGTGAAGAAGAGGGGGAGGAACTCAAGAAGAGGGGGAGAGAGAGCACGAGTGTGAGCGTGAAGTCGAAATGACTCAAGAAGAGAAAATGAAATCTCAAAAGCAAGAAAAGGAAAAAAAAAAAAGGAAAAGAGAGGAAAGAATCTCCGAGGAAATGAACAGCCAGGGCGAAGACAAATGACACCGTGAAAGCGTGGGGCTAAAATAGTTGGAAAGACCCGCAATAAAAAAATGAAAAAGGGAAAAAAACATAAAAAGAAAAAAAAAAATGAAAAATAAGGGTCTTGGCTGAGTACAAACGAAGTGCATGGGGAAAGAAGGAAGACAAAATTCGAGTGCGCAGAGAGAGAGAGAGAGAGAGAGAGAGAGAGAGAGAGAGAGAGAGAGAGAGAGAGAGAGAGAGAGGTGAGGACTTCGACCGAGGGTTTAGAACTTTGAACAGAAGTAAATAGATTTACTGGAAAAGTAAGACAGTTAAGTTCCAGATGTTAAGGTAAATGTGAAATTCTGAGTAAAAAAAATGTGAACAA
>NC_061090.1:76872856-76875356 GCF_015104395.2 Macrobrachium nipponense | reverse complement strand
TATATCCATAGTATACATATATATATTACTATATATATATCTATATATATATATATATATATTTATCTATATATATATATATAGTATATATTTTATATATACAGATATACGATATTAGATATGTATGATATATATATATATATATATATATATATATATATATATACTATATACATACACAAACACACACACACATATATATATATATATATATATATATATCTATATATATACACACAGTATAAAGTTATACATATATGTGCGTTCTTACATTGGAAAAATATTAAGGCTCATTATGGCTACGTGTTTTGAACAACACTTGGCTAGTTTTAACCGTTAATGAACGGATACCTTCGTCTGAGTAGCGATAACAGGTTTTGAGTGATGACGGATTCACTCCTGATGAGTATCATTATTAGGTATCCATACGATTTCGCTAGATCGAGCTGCAAAGAGTTTCCATTACTTCAGTGGGATACAAATGACTCTTGGCGACTGAAGTCTCAGATCCCTTTACCCAAATGGGCGTCTCATGAGGTTAGTTGTGGTCTGGACTTTAGGGGTGCGTGTTATGCTTCTCTTCCTTCCATGACATCTTTTTATTTATTTGCTCACAAATACACCCGGGGATTGCTGTTGGTTGTAGTTAATAACTTTTATGATAGTATGTCAGCAGTAATAGTAATTTTGCAAAGAAAAGTGCAAAGAGATATTTGAAAAATAAAGCTATTGGAAAAAAACATGTATGCCTCAAAAACTCGCGTAAATATTTTGCAACAAATACACGCAGAATTTGTTACCGATTTTAGTTTTTATCTGTTATGATATTGTGTAAGTTGTGATTATAATTTTACAAAAGATAAAATTATTAGAAAAAAACGTTTAACATGGTCAAATTTACGTTTGTCTAGTAAGAGGTCCCACAAGGGTTTGTAAATACTAATTTTCAACTTCTTGTGGAAGGTAGAGAGAATTGTTTAGAATTTCTTTTCGTTCATTTGCATATATTCCTCTTTCCATTGATGTGTGTGTGTTTTTTTAATTGGCCGACCTCAAAGTTTTCCTAGTCTGGGGTGCTGCTATTTAATGTACTTTATTTTATGATAGTGTCATTATAGTTACTATCAACGGCATCAGCATTATCGAGTCGATAATGTAAAATACGAAATTGAATACATAATCAGATTCCGTAAACAATGAATTGCAATCCAAGAACATTTTACGTTTCTAAGCGAGATTTTCTTTCGGCTCCAAAATAATGAATTCCTTCAACACGAATAACTGATATCAGATCATTTCTGTGTATGATGGAAGTTGCTACCGAAATGATTGCGTGTTTATTATTTCCTTTAATGTAACTTCCTAAATAGATTCAGAAGAACTAAGAAGAGTCCTCCTCCTTTCACTGACAGGATCGGCCGGATATCAATTTTGCCGTGAAAGAAACGTTACTTTGAGAGTCCTCATCTTTGAGATCTGGTATCTGTCACAGATGGAGATATGCAGGCTTTAATATACCCCTGGATTTAGGATTTTCACTCGGCCTATTGATTTCGCGGAGATGAGTGCGATCTCCGATTGCTTGCGTTTGTACTCTGTCACGTGGGTGTTGATAAACCTGGTTCTCCTTTCTCATAGAAGATTAATTTTTGCTTTTGTGTATGTATGTAGTTTTCCAAACATCATGCATATACACACACACATATATATATATATATATATATATATATATATATATATATATATATATATATATATCTATATATATATAATCATCTTTACAGGATGGCCATTATCATCATCAACATCTTACCATTTGCGTGAAGGAAGATGGAGGAGGCTGAGGATAGCACTCTCATGAAAGTGGGAGAGGGAGGGAGGGAGGGAGGCAGGGAGGGAGGGGGGAGGGAGGGAGGAGGGAGGGAAGGAGTGAACAAATTGAATAATTATACATTCATTATATATTAAATGAGTTTTGACCACATCACAGTAACGTTTTATATACAAATATGAAACTATAAATGACGTTTGGTATTCAACCAACACTATTTCGGGAATATCACTGAAGGGCAATTGTAAGTGGGTAAGCGATTTGGTACCCGTGTGATTCCAGCACCCGATAGTACCCATCAAGGACTTACAGTCGACGTTTTACTCCAGTGGTCTAGAACGTCGAGTAGAAGTAGTTTGATATAACTTTTATCACATCACCATGATTCGTACACATGCATTAAGCTACAAATGTCCCTTAATATCCAATTCGCTCTACCTCGGAATTAACACATTGTCATGTATGTTAATCGAAGGGTAATTCTTTAGTTGATAATAATTTCGCCTTTTCGTGGATTCAAACTAGGGCACAGGAGCGAAAACAGGACTTCAGTGACGGTGATGACGTCATTGAAGTCCTGATTTCTCCTCCGTGCGCTGATTCAAATCCACGAGAGGACGAAATTATTATCAACTAAAAAATTCCCCTTCGGTTAACATACATGAAAAT
>NC_061090.1:76865356-76867856 GCF_015104395.2 Macrobrachium nipponense | reverse complement strand
GGACAGACAGGACTTGGTTCATTCATGGCTGCTCATGATAACTATGCGGTAGTTGTCTGTAAATCGAGTACCTACCTCCACAGAAAGACAGACAGACAGACAGACAGACAGAGCGAGCAAATATTATAGTTTGAACAGTTCATCATTTGGGGCGCTGGGCGGATCGAGATAGAGGGTCATCCAGAGCTGTCGAGGTACGAATGAAGGCCAATGAATCAGCATCTGGGTCCGGCACAGACCCTCATCGAATCGCAGTTCGGAGATTTTCCGAGGAGGAGGAGGAGGAGGAGGCGGAGAAGGAAGAATAATTGAAGGAAGTCGGGGATAGAATCGAGAAATAAAAAAAAAAGAATAAAAAATAAAATAAATCGAAGGACTCTGTCCCTCTCTTACTCGCCGCTATTGGCTGCGGGTATATTCAGTTTATGAATTCTTAAGGAGTCTGTCCAATGACCCGAAAATTGGGCTAATTAACCCACTAAGTGCCAGAAACCAAAAGGCCTTTTCTGTTTTTTTTTTTATTTTTTTTTATTTTTATTTTTACAAAATATTTTTAATGTTAGGGACGAATGTTTTTTTTTTTTTCTCCAGAAAATATTTGTAATCTTAGTTACGAATGTTTTTTTTTTCTTTTTTCTCTCCGATGAATGCTGATATTTCAGTTTCGTGCTCAATAATTTTGATTCATTGTTTCAATTAAACTGCAAAATTAGATGCTGGATTGGAGTAACCAGGTTTTTTTTATTACGATAGAATATTGCTTCACAGTATTAATTTGGAAGATATGATGTGTACTATATATATATATATATATATATATATATATATATATATATATATATATATATATATATATATATATATATATATATGAGGAGCCCATAAAAACACCAAAATATAGAGAGAAAAGTACTATATTTCAGAGACTGCTGTCTCTCTCTTCAGGTATATGAACGAGAAAGGTTTACAGAAAAGGTGGTATTTATACCAAGAGATCCTTCCACAGGTAAGCCAATTTAGGTAACAGAACATTTTTTACCATCATCTATATATATATATATATATATATATATATATATATATATATATATATATATTAAATATATATGTGTGTGTGTGTGTGTGTGTGTGTGTGTGTGTGTGTGTGTGTGTGTGTGTGTGTAATATATATAATGTGATTTTTTTTTTCGTTTTTTGCGTTGAGTACTGGATCTGAAGAGATGGGTGACTAATCACTGTCATATTCGTACCACCTGCACAGTATGCTACATCGTATTTTTTTTTAATGCAGTAAATATATGTATCTTAAAAAGAATGAACGTAACGAATGATCACGGCGTTTCACTTGTACGGAATCCAAGGGTAATCGTACATTTTAGGGATTCTTTGCAAGGAAGTTGTGCAAATATTTCCATTTCATAATTTTCATAACTTTTGCTCTATAGGATGTTTTTTTTCATGTTTGTGGAAATATGCTGCTGGGCATTTTTTTTCTTTTTATTTATTTTTTTAATTCATGCATTTACTTTCACCCGCTGGCGCCCCTTAGCCGTCTTTCACTCGACACTGTACCCCGAAATAGTGTATATTAAATTCACAAAATAGCTAGGTGCTGATACGCTTGGTTATTTATCGCTGGTTATTGCAGTTCACTTAGTCACGTGATCCTTGTGATTTGAGTACTGGTGCCGTTGTCTTTGTTGATTTGGTTTCTATTACTGTTTTCTATTTATTATTATTATTATTATTATTAGAACAACCACGAACATGCAGGGAAAGTATGCACGAAGCCCGAAGAACCTCCTCTCAAACATTGCGCCTTTTATACCTTTCTCTGGTATTGTTCTGTCAACACACGGTATGATATTTCAACAGAACCGCAGCGCACGTCACGAAAGGCCTCGTCCGGCCTCCTCATTTGAAGTCGGTCCGCATCAGGTAACGAATCTCTTGCATTGTAGGGATTAACTACAAAAGCTCTGCGTAGTTGAGGCTTTCAGATCACGTCGGATAAAGACAAATGGGCCATCTGCGGGGTTTGTAATATTTGCTAAACGCATTGAAGCTTGTTTCTCTTTTGTATCATGCGATGTGCTGCGGATACAAAGGAATTATCAAGCTAAAGCCGGATTCACAGCTAGTTTTGCGCATGCATGTATGTATGTATATATTATATGTATGTATATTATGTAATTGTAGAATCTACTGGTCACCATTTACCAGTTACATATGTAATTGTAATAGCCACAATTCGAGAAGTTAAGAAGGCATTGTGGATATTACAATTACGTATGTATATATATATATAATATATATATATATATATATATATATATATATATATATATATATATATATATATATATATATGTATTATATATATTATATGTCAATTATTATAAATATATAAATGTATATATATATTATATATATATATATAGATATATATATATATATATATATATATATATATATATATATATACATACGCGCACACATG
>NC_061090.1:76855356-76860356 GCF_015104395.2 Macrobrachium nipponense | reverse complement strand
CCAGATGCACGATCATGGCTAACTTTAAACGCAAATCAAATAAAAACTTCTGAGGCTAGAGGGCTGCAATTTGGCGTGTTTGATGATTGGAGGGGGGATGATCAACATACCAATTTGTATCCCTCTAGCCTCAGTAGTTTTTAAGATCTGAGGGCGGACGGACAGACAAAAAGCCATCTCAGTAGTTTTATTTTACAGAAAACTAAAAAAAGTGACTATCGCACGCATTTACAAAGCGAAGAAGCTCTTCGATGTGGTTATCCGAAAGCATTTCCAGTAAAACCAAGTGTTGCGTTAAAGTTAAACTGTATTTCGGTATCAATCATACATGATGCCCAGAATTTCGTGACCGGAAAGTCATGGTCACATCATTGTGATGGAAGAATCCGCGTTGTTGGTGAAGAGAAGCCGAGAAAGACCGAGATATGTCGGACGGTATCAATTGCTTGGACTGCATAAGCAGTAGCATTGATCCGTAATGTTAATTAGGAGCTAAAACTTACAGGTTAAGATGAGCTGTTCGATACAAGTAATCTGGAATCAACTATAATAATTGAGTTTGTGTTCTCAAACCAAGCTTTTTTTCTTTTTTGTGTAAACATCCTTTTTTAAAGAGAATGGTCTTTGAACATGAGTCCAGAGGGGTGTTTGAAGGTCGAATGTATCCAGGTCAGGGACAAAACGAGGCAACTTATTCGCATTGTCAATTTTGGTCCGGAACTTAATTGCTGAAGGCGTCGCTCCAATTAATGTAGCTAATATCAGGACTGGGTTTCGAGAACAATTAAACTCTAATCGAATTATTCAATTTGTTCCCTCCCTCCCTCCCTCTCTCCCTCCCTACCTACCCCCTCCTCCCTCTCCCACTTTCATGAGAATGCTACCTCCGCCGCCTCCTCCATCTTCCTTCAGCAAATTTTTCACGTTCCCAACTTTCGTGATTCAATTATACATCTATAGTATATATTAAATATATATATATATATATATATATATATATATATATATATATATATATATATATATATATACTATATATATATATATATATATATAAATATATATATATATATATATATATATATATATATACTATACATGTATAATTGAATCACGAAAGTTGGGAACGTGAAAAATGCATAAATAAAGGTATAAGTCACGAAGGAAAGTTTGCTAAGTCAAGGACGTTGAGTCGAAAGATCTTGCAGCTATCCCAGTGTTTCACTTTCCTTCTTGGCTTATACCTTTATATATAGTATATATATAGATATAAATTATATTTCAGCATGAAAAATAGTTATTACTGAAATATTCATAAACAAATAATTATATATATTAGATGAAGCCACTAGAAAAGTTAAAAAGGAAAAGACAGAGTGCCAAGTACTTTCTTGTATATAACACATCATCTTTGTTCCCCGAAGATGTGTTAAATGCACGAAAGTACTTGGCATTCTGTCTTTTCATTTTTAACTTAACTAGTGGCTTCAGCTAATAAACAAAATCACGCGCTTACTTTTGTGGTTTCTTAATATATATATATATATATATATATATATATATATATATATATATATATATATATATATATATATATATATATATATATATATATATATTATATATATATATATATATATATATATATATATATATATATATATATATATATTATATATATAATCTCATGTTTATGAATATTTCAGTAATAACTGTATACTTTATGTTGAAATGTTGTTTTATCCTTGCCTGAGACACTTTTTTTCTTTTATTACTTCCTGCGAGAGATTAACGTTTCAATAAAGAAAGCAGTAGCTTCGAGTAATTAGATATCCCAGGCAACTGTGTAAAGTTTTCTCTGTACCTTTATATTCCAGCGAATTTATTCACAAACTTAATCCCAATAGTTCTATACGAAGTAGCGTGTAAAGAATGACCAGGGGACTCATTGCTTATTGGTAATAGATTTTTTCTTTTAACAGGTTGACACAAATTTGAAACGAGTTTTCGAAAAGTGTAAAAAAAGGGTGATAACATTCATAAGTATTCGTATTACATTTGGACACAAGTGGGTCCCGATGGGGCCATATTCGCAAAGCAAAGCTTAAAAAGCCGCATTTGTGTATAGATACTCTCCTCATACAATTGATGGTCCTGGTGATGTTAATGCCAACTGAAAAGTTTAAGAGTTTAATTTAATATCCGTTTAGCAGCAAAATATTACTTACCCTTTGAATTCGGATGTAGATTCCATCACGGCAGAGCATCATTGTCTTGTAAAAATAGTGCAGAATGAGAAAATCTTTACAATTAGCATATTCACTCTATGTAATGGATGTTGGAAAAGTTGCCAAAGTTACCCGAGATCCGTTTCCGCTATGGTGCCCGTATCTGGGCAGACTAAGAATGTGTAAGAATTTCGTACCCCACACCTACAATTGGGTCACAGTATTGCATGCACCAGATTTGATCATCATTCATTTTTTTTTATATAGAGTAAGTTTATTATTTTCGATTCCAGAGCTGTCGGTATACAAAGACTAAATTATTATATTTAATGTAATTGCTATGATGATGATATTATAAATCAACGTCGAAATATTGTTAATGGAAGTATTAGATATTTCTGCAATTGAGGAATTGCAGTATCATGATACAGAGTTAATATGATTTGAAAGACCAGAGAAAAAGGGAGTGTAGTAAAAGACACCACCGAATAGTTCTTGGCATCTAAGAAATACGAGAATTAAAGCTACATAAATACGAATTGCCTTACGAAAGAAATTGTTGAGGGTTAACATGCCAATGATATCTTCCCTACGATTCGGTGGCTAGATATGAACAGATGTAATTATTTTCTCTTCCATGGAGAACACATCTTTTAAGGAACTGAGTTGGTAAGAGCCTTCTTCAAAGTCTATCCGAGATCAGTGGATTTGCTGTCTGTTGGAAACCAATTCACTCCCTGTTGACTTACGCAATGAATTGGGTACATGGTGTTGGTGGACTGTGGTGGGCTATGGCCATGATGAAAAAAGATAGAGTTAGACACTATCCCAAAAGGCTCATTGAGAACCAGATAATTTAACACATTCTGGTGTCACCTCCCTTAAGGTAATAATATATATATATATATATATATATATATATATATATATATATATATATATATATATATATATATATATGCTTAAAAAATAACAGTACATTCGCGTGACTCCATTAAATAAGCGAATGCCACTGGAAACTGATAGGCAGAAATCCAAACACTTTCATCTTTACTAAGACAACGTCATAGTAAAGACGAAAGTGCTTGGATTTCTGCCTATCGTCTTCCTGTGGTATTCGCTTATCTATCTATCTATCTATCAATATATCTATCTATCTATCTAGATAGATAGATAGATAGATAGATATACACACACACATTTGTTTGTGAATACATTTGTTTGTGAATATGCACTCTTACTGTAGAAAAATAAAGGATAAAGGATGGTAATGGCCTACGCAAAAAGAGGAAGAGTTAATGAACGTACTAATTGTTGATAAGCTTCCTTGATAATACACAAATCGGGAAGGGCAGCTGCCCTTCCGGGAAGGAGGGAAGCAGTACTATACCCATCTCGCGCCTGAGCACTTGGGTCTTGGTTCAAAAGATGCACCTAGCCCTCCTTGCATAAATCCAAATGAAGAAATTACTGCGCTGCAACGAACCTATATTTATTCACCTGTGAATAACGAGGCCTTGCTTGGAAATGGATGTTGGTGGATTGCACACGTCTGAGAGAGAGAGAGAGAGAGAGAGAGAGAGAGAGAGAGAATAAATTCCAACCTCGCACTAAATTAGTCGCATTCTCTTCACGATCTGAAACTTCAATTCTCGTTAGTTTCAGCACCCGAGTCTTCGATGGCTTCAGGCACACACACACACACACGCACACACACACACACGCACACACACACACACGGACGGCTAGTTAAGGAATGAGCTAGTTACATGGGGGGAAAGCAATTAGCTCTAATTGATTTTCAATGGGTAGGTCTCTAAGTAATTAAAACATCAAATATGTTGCCTTAATCAAATATCCTCTAAATGGATGCGCAATAGACGCTTGAGTATAATTGCGATTTTATTTATTGGTAATTCATTTACATCGGGAATGCTGGACAAACGGAATGCTTAAATATGATCAGTATTATCGATAAGTTACGATGATCTCTCGTAACTGTTAATATTTGGTATAATATATACTTGGATAGAGTATTGCTGCATAATCTCTCTCTCTCTCTCTCTCTCTCTCTCTCTCTCTCTCTCTCTCTCTCTCTCTCTCTCTCTCTCAAGGCATGAAATAAAGTAACCCAGTAACTGGGTATATTGTATATTACCTAGGATAGGGCTTGTTTCTGTATTGCAAATAAAGAGATGAACTAAGAAAAAAAAATAAAAAATGCTAATAATTAGAGATATATTCTTGAACTTGAGCCACCATTGCACTGGACTTCGGTGAAATTACGTAACTCGGTTTTTGGAGAGGAAATGGGTAACGAATGCAGTGGACCATGAAAAACAGAAGGTCTATGTATGTTTAGGAGGTCCCTACGCTGATGGGCATTCACACAACCAAATGGTGGTATTGCAAGGAGAAGGGTATTCGTTTTTCCCGTAGACGAACTTCTGAATGTTCTCCTGGGGAGACTCAGGAAAGACCCTGTAGGTGGGGTAGTGTCGTCAGTGGACCTCATGCGGTACACTGTAGGTATTACTTAAGGTTCTTTGTAGCGTTCCCTCGGCCCCTAGCTGCAACCACTTTCGTTCCTTTTACTGTGTAAATGAATATTCTCTTCTCTTACTTTCCACCGTCTCCTAACACTTGATTCATAGTGCAACTGCTTTGAGGTTTTCCTCCTGTTACACCTTTCAAACCTTTTACTGTCAATTTCCGTTTCAGCGTTGAAGGGCCTCATAGGTCCCAGTGCTTGGCCTTTGGCCTAAATTCTAT
>NC_061090.1:76832856-76840356 GCF_015104395.2 Macrobrachium nipponense | reverse complement strand
GGGCGTATTTTTCCTCCGCTACTGTCAGGTCGGTCGGCACTTTTTATAGAAAAGATATTCTGGGGATGAATGTTTTCCCACTTTGACTCTCTGGTACCAAGGACATCAGGCGGACCGAACGGGGCAAGGGAGCTTAAGCCTTCAATAATGGAAACGAAATGAAAATGCGCAAATGACTGAGAAGCTGACAGATGACTGACGGCTATGAAATATCACGCTATATGGACGGAAAGAGGACGCAGTTTTTGATTGAGCGCTAATGAAATACAGTTCCTGGGAAGTAAAGCGGAAAGAAGAATGAATGGCCTCTAATAGATGCGGTAGAGAGGAGAAGAGCTCTGATAAAGATGACCGAAAGACAAGGCGGGAGTTCTGATCCATGAGGAATGCCACCATAAATGGGAGACGAGGCAAATGCAACACTATCAACAACATGAAGGTTATCATTCCCGTAGGGGGGCTAGTGCCGTCAGTGCACCCCATTCGGTGCACTGTGGGCATCACTTATGGTTCTTTGCAGCGTCCCTTCGGCCCCTAGCTGCAACTACTTTCATTCTTTTTACTGTACCTCCGTTCAGATTCTCTTTCTTCCATTTTACTGTCCACCCTCTCCTGACAATTGTTTCATAGTGCAACTGTGAGGTTTTCCTCCTGTAACACCTTTTAAACCTTTTACTGTCAATTTCTGTTTCAGTGCTGAATGACCTTAGTTGCCCCAGTGCTTGGCATATTGGCAAAATCTATATAAATCAAATCAAATCAAATCAATTTAAGGTTATCATATGCAAAGGCAGGAGAGTGTTGACAGAGTGCAAGAGTAGTAGTATAGAAAACCTTTCTAACAAGCTCATCAATCTAACTCTTTCGAAGGCTTTGGACATACAAGAACAACAACCAAATATGACTTAAGATTCCATAGTTAAGATTATGAAACAATAATAAAGAAGGTGCTAAGATCAAACTAGCTGTTGCCTTCCAAACACTATGCTGGTGATTCTGAACGAGAGTCTCAGAATTAAAATCATAGATGAAGGGGAAATCCAGAAAGGTTTTGCAAACCTCATCATTAATCAAGAAAGCCCCAGGGGCGTAACTGGACCGATTGGTGGCCTGTCCTTCTTTAGACGGTAAAAGCAAGTGAATGTTTTTATGAAGGGACAACAAGAGAACCACTATAGAATGAAGTCAAATAAAAGGTTAAACAAAGGAGCTTGTTGATCAGCAAATAGATAAAGCAATCGTCCCAGCTTGTGATCAGTTCAGATTAAACTTTCACAACTTGAAAGTCTCTTACCAATTAACTTGAGTCAGTGAAATTGAAATCCCCAATTAACTTGAGTCAGTGAAATTGAAATCCTTTCCATTGGTGTGCCCAGTATTTCTTTGAAAGCTTGGAGCACGATGGTTCATGTTTGCCCAAAAATAGCCAATGGCATCACTGCTGTAGTCGTAGTCGATGAAATGTAGCAATTTTTCTGTCTTATTCTTCCATTCTGAATCCAGACGCTATTGTTTCTAAGATGTTTGTTATATTCGCCTCGAGATATTCGGCTTCCACTGTCCATTGCTCTCTTGGATTGTGTATGGAATTGTCTCCTTCGCATACAGTGTGATCATAGCAAGTAAATTTGTCCGTGTACGTCGAAATTCAGTATTTCCAACCATTTGCAGAACACGGGCAACATTGACCCTTCTGTACAAAGACGGAAGTTGATGCTCCAATGTTCCTGCCTACCCAAATTCTGTTATTCTTCAAAATTTAATGAAAGTAAATTGTGTAATTCATGCACAGAATAGTATACTAGAATTAACCCGCGCGACATTTTACGAGAGTGAAATAAGATCGCTGAAAACAAAAATTATAAATTAAAGTCGATTTCTTTCAGAACCTTCTCTGTTTGTACATTGAGGTGTAATTCATCAGAGAGAGAAAAAGTGAGAATCTTTCGGCCCGCGGTGTGAACAGGAAATATATCATAATTGTCATTTCGCTCATTCAGTGAATATTTCATTTTTTCCTCTCCTGGCAAAATTAGCTAACTTTCATTGCCCACTAATGAAGGGATGGATATTTTGCTAATTAGGCTAATTAGTGGGTCTGGTAGCATTCCCTTTATCTATCAATACCGTGGTATTTTACAAAACACCTTTGCCTAGGTTTGTTGGATGATCTATCGTGACGTGCAATTACAAGTTGAGTGACTGGATATAAATTGCATAGAGCTTCAGATCAGCGCAACATAGATAGGTAAGATGATAGACAGACTGAGACTACATGGTTAAAATAGATAAGAGAAGAAATGACAATGTGAATAATTATTTATATATGCGTATGTATATATATATAATATATACAATTATTTAAGACCATATGTTTAATCATTATGACTCAAAAGTAAGTATATATATATATATATATATATATCATATATATAATATATAATACAAATTATATGTATATATATACTTACTTTTGAGTCATAATGATTAAACATATGGTTTTAAATAAATGTATATATATATCTTTATGTATACAATATATAAATAATTATTTATCCCATTATTTCATTTCTTTTCTTTTATTTATATATATAATAATATATCTATATATTATATATATATTATTATATATATATATATATATATATATATTATATATACAATACATACACACATATATTATATGCATTTATATACTATAATATATTATATATATATATATATATATATATAGATACTATAATGTATATATACATAATATATAATATATATATCTATATATATAGAGTAATATTATATACATTATACATACATACACACATATATATAGAACTTTTGCTGGTTTTTTTATTCACTGATTTCATTGACACAAAACAATGGCTCTATTGTCAATTAAAGGGAAGAAAGTTTATGAAATGTTTGATGAAATTGCAATTTAGAAACTAAATAACTACATATCTAATGCTAATATGCACACACGCATTATACGTATACACACACATTATATATATATATATATATATATATATATACTATATATATATATATATATATATATATATATATATATATATAATATCAAATGCTTTTAGTCTTAACGGATTGATGATATCTCACATGCATCAACCAAGTCGATATGTTTTGATTTTTATGAAAGAATGAAGATCGTATTTAATATCTAAATAATCTAAATTCTGCTAATATTACTACTACTGTTACTACTGTAATGGCTCCATCGAGTATTACTGCTAATGGCATTTTTGCAAGTTATGAAGCCTCTTCTCACCTTCCTTCACCTCAATGTTCCTCGGTCTCCAGAGGTTTCAGTTCTGGGTGCTTTCCTCCCAGTCATTCACAAATCACACACGACGGATTCTGCAGGAAGTCGCAGAAAAGAGGTCATCCAACTGATGATAAGCTTCTCCCTCTTTGATATTTCTCCTGGCCGTTGTTTTAAGATTATTTCTCCTCAGCGGAGTCTTTTCCTACTTATCAATTCGCCGGCGTTTCAATCACCAGAGAAAAGAAGCCTTTTTATTATCTTGACTGAGGGAATCGAGATTCACTGGAATGACCAGAGCTGACCTGAGCTTTACTGGGATGATGTGAGATTCCCCCGGGATGACCTGAGCTTTCACTGGGATGACAGGAGTTTCGTCTGGGTAATCGGAGATTCAGACAGATGGCCCCGAATAGACGTAGCATCAGAGGAATTCGTTTATCCATAAAATTAAAATAAAAAAGACTCGACTTTTGGGCTGTGATGTTATCAGCATGGATGACCAAGGGAAGGATTTGAAATTATAAATCCGCTCAGTTTGTATTCACGGGAACGATTTTTATTCTCTAACATGAAATGGGTTTGGACGGCCTTTTTAAAAAATAATTTTGTTTATAAAGAAATAAATAATGCAGCGGGAAGAAATGCCGAAGTACTTAGCATATGTTATTTATTTCAAATATATTGCGAATCTACCAGTACATAAGAGACTAGGTGCCAGAATAAACGTATTGTTTATGATAGAAATTAGCATTAGTATTTTTTTTTTATTTTCACCATTTTCATTCATTCACATATAAAGCACCTCGGTGGCGTGATCGGTATGGTCTTGGCTTGCCAACTCGGTGGTCTCGAGTTCGGTTCTTGGGCATTCCATTGAGGGGTTAAAGATGTGTATTTCTGGTGATAGAAGTTCACTCTCGACGTGGTTCGGAAGTCACGCAAAGCGTTGGTCCCGTTGCTGAATAACCACTGGTTCCACGCGACGTAAAAACACCATACAAGCAAACGAACAAACAAAATCATTCGCATATAACTCATCTGGTTAGCAATAATTAAGCTCCGCCCAGAAATTGTACGTTCCTTTTTGAGACTAGATCGGACTTGGTAAAGTGATCTTCTCAGTCCTGGTGGAATGATTACTGTCTATGTATCTCTAAAAACGCTATATTTTGACTGGAATACAATTATTGATACACTTATTGCTATTTACATAGAATTTAAGACTGCTGAAGGACTTCCTTATCAGAACTGAAACTTTCAACTGATTTCCTTAATAGATACTTGAAGAAAGGAATTTTCGCAGCATTGTTAGCTTTAGGTTTTCATGTTAAATGTTATTTCCGACTGAAATCATTTAGTTTTTAAGGATCCATAGATTGTTTGGAAACTTTAGATAGCAGTCACTCGACGGATCTTCACGGCGTTTGAAGTATACTATCACTGATGCAGTTCTTGACTGAGAATTTCTAAAAAGGAAATTTCATTTGATATTTATTTTTTAAGGTTTGGAATTTTTTTTCCCTGAATCATTAATAATCGATACGGTAAGTTAGTGTGTTTGCGCGTTCTTGTGTCTCGACTTAGAACTAAAATTGATCTGGAATTCGAGATATTGAAATTGAATATAACTTGAATGGGCCAACAGGAATTAGCATAAACGAGGAATCCTTTTATGATAAAGGAGTAGATTAAAGGAAAATAATTAAAGCAGCTGAATGTTTTTTTATTCAAATAGTTAATGTATAAAAACGAATTGGTGATCTTAGCGTCAGAACTTAAAAACAACAACGCTTAACTTTAAGCTCCTATTACCTCAAGTATCTTTGGTGATTTAATATTTTGATATCATCCGCCCCCACCCCAAGTAAAAAGCTAAGTAATAAAGATATTTAATCATTGCCAGTGTTATCTTCCCTCAAGAAAGAGAGGCAATACCTATGTTCGTCCCGCTTAGAATTTTTCCTTTTCCTCCGTCGATAGCAATTTTTCATCATATCGAGTAAATGAAATGGATAATTATAGCTCCGCAGGTTTTTCACCCCTTTTTTTCGCTTTCTTCTTACGATAAATAATTTCAGTTATCCTTACTGGTTCTCTACGACTCGCCAGGACTAGCCTTTCCCTTACTGTGGGGTACTTTACGGTTTAAAAGAGGATATCTTTTCATATCACTCAGACCATCGTCTTCACTGGCTTTATCAATCGGTAATAAAATTCTTCGTTTCATATCCATACAGAATTACCTTCGTTTCATAGAATGACTGACGGCCTGCTCTGTGAGCTAGAGTCTTTGCGACATAACGCCAGTTTAATCATAAACAACAACATAATCTTCATTCAGTATAGACGAACGACTGATATCAGCTTACTGTATGCAGAACCTCTAATCAACATTACTCGGGCAATCCCTTGAGGGGTTAGAGATGTGTATTTCTGGTGATAGAAGTTCACTTCTGACGTGGTTCGAAAGTCATGTAAAACCGTTGGTCCCGTTGCTGAATAACCACTGGTTCCATGTAACGTAAAAACACCATACAAAAAAAAAATAATCAACATTATTGCCCAGAAATCAACTTGTATGTCAAAAATGCGTTACTTTTGGACATTTATTCATTGCGTTACGCCAGATATTAACCTTGAGACCTTTCCTTTGCAACCTATGCGTTCCTCGTTCTTTCTCTCTTTTTCAATATTTCGTGATGCTAAAATCCATGCCTATATCATCGGAGATATAGGTTTGTCGCGATATATCATCTGATATGACCATTAAAATTTGACAAATAGTGTAGCTTTGACAGCAGTGTTGCCATTTGGAGAATATAGGCTGCTCTCATCCTTGAGTAATCGTGTTTGCCAGGCTCTGAAAAAATGGTGACTATGGTCATAACCATGATAGATGACTCAGATAATTTAGGATGTCGTAGGGGGTATATTTCAATGCCACAGAAATTAATGCCAGATGCCCTTTTTCATCATGATCAGTTGTTACTACTACGAATTACTTCATATTATTTGTGTAGATGTTAAGGTAAATTTAATCGATATTTAACACAACTATAAAAATGAGGAATAATAATAATAATAATAATAATAATAATAATAATAATAATAATAATAATAATAATAATAATAATAATAATAATAATAATAATAATAATAATAGTTGTTGTTGTTGATCACAGTCATCCTATTCGACTGGGTGGTTTTTATAGTGTGGTGTTCCATCCTGTATCCTTAGGAGTCCATCACTTTTCTTACTATGTGTGCTGTTTCTAGTAGCACACTCTTCTGCCCGAGTCCTGTTGCTACTTCAGCATCTAGTTTCTCCTGGTTCCTTTTTAGGAATCTTGCGATCGTTCCTAGTGTTCCTATGATTAGGGGTACAATTTTCACTGGCATATCCCATATCCTTCTTATTTCTGCGTTCAGGTCTTGATACTTAAAATTTTTTTTCCTTTCTCATATACTATGGTATCCCATGTTATTGCGACATCAATGAGTGATACTTTCTTCTTGATTTTGTCAATCAACATCACGTCTGGTCTATTGGCTCGTATCACCCTATCCGTCCTGATACCTTAGTCCCGGAGGATCTTTGCCTGATCGTTTTCTATCACTCCTTCAGGTTGGTTCTCGTACCACTTATTACTGCAAGGTAGCTGGTGTTTCCGTACATGCTCCAATGGAGTGCTTTTGCTACTGAATCGTGCCTCTTTTTATATTATTATTATTATTATTATTATTATTATTATTATTATTATTATTATTATTATTATTATTATTATTATTATTATTATTATTTATTGAAAGTAATTGCTGCATCAGCTGCGTTAATTTTATAAATGTTCTTTATTTCTTCATAAAATTAACGCAGCTAAGGTAGCCATTACTTTAAATAAAACATGTTTAAAAGAGTTGTTGTTGTTGTTGTTGTGCTCTTAATGCTGCCGATTATAACAGATGAAAGTCGCCAATGTAGAGGATCTCGGCACAAGTCAATAGAACAGAAAGCTTTCCCAAGAAAATATATTTTATCCCTCGGACTCTGTTCTAGTGATGTGCGTCGATGGATTTACAAAACATGTAGCTGTAGAATGCTTTTTTATTTATTTATTTATTTTTTTTTTGTGGGAAAAAAACTCAAGAGAATTATTTTCTATAGACAATTATTAAGTCTGCCAGCAAATGGAAGGGGTAAAAAGACAAAGAAATCATGA
>NC_061090.1:76805356-76825356 GCF_015104395.2 Macrobrachium nipponense | reverse complement strand
CATACTTGTATGTGTATGTGTATGTGTGCCTGCACGCATATATACGTATTTATACTTTTATAAGGTTTTAGATGTAGACTATCTCGCTATACTCTCTATATTTGCTTTTTAGTAAGAGAAAATATTTCTTCTCTGTCTTGCCATTCCATATTATAGCTAATACTGTTATAGTTAAAACTTGTCTGTTAAAAAGGAGATTGAAAGCTAACTCTCCAAACAATGAAGTCGATGGAAGTGTTGTATATATAGTGAGGAACTGTGAGATATATGAAAAAGCCGGAAGAGTCAAACTCCAAACGCCCAGTCTTTGTTGAGAGATACGAACCTCTCACTGCTAAGTATTATACATGAAATTGCTTTCTTCTTTCTGTGTGAAAGTGATTTGGATGGGTTCAATTCCCTGGATTCTGAAGCCTTTACTCCCATCAATTCTCTCGCAGAGCAGTTTTATTTGTTTTTATTTCACCACGCCACTATAGAATTATTTTACGAAATAAGACTCAAGTGCGCAAGATTGTAATTTTAAATACTGGATCATCAGCTTTTGTATTTCATTATAATTTTGTATAAATCAAAATAAATTTGTAGGTAAACCATAGGCAGTGCAACGAAAACAGTTCCATGGAAAAACGCGAAGAATTGAACTGATATCATAGGAGTTATCTCTCTATGTAGACCTCTTTTGGGAGTCAGTTGCACAGTATAACTACGAGGGGAAACTGACTTGGCTGAGGGTATGGAATTTCTTGACTCTATAATCTGAAGGTAGTCATATCCGGCCCTCTAAAGCAGAACCAAACTTTTACCTTTGGTGATTTGTTCTAAGGGAAATGGATGTAACGTGATATTAAGCTTCCCTCGTATAACCAAGTTGCCGAATCGTGAGTATTAAACCCTTATTACATTTCAGTTGTTCCAATGTTTCGTATGAGATCGTATGCTCTAGATATATATTTGAAAATGTTAAGATTTGAGGGTCCTCAAAAAAAAGTTTGAAGGGTATGACTACGATACCTCATTTCTTTATATAAAAAAGTTATGTAGCATCTAAATACAATAAAAGATATGGCAAAGGATTTTGATATAGATTTGTTCTTACAAAGAATTTCGATTTAGATTTATTCTTCTACTTTTATGAGACCCTTAGATATGAAAATGGATCGATGGCTGCGAGGTATCCTCTGCCCTTGAACTCTGAGAGCAGCAGAAACTAAAGATGAATAATTGAGTTCAATTTCCACCTGAAAAGCGTCCCTCTTTTTAAGAATGCTCAAATACGCGAATCCCGTATTGATTTCGAACGTCAGACCTCAAAGGAATTATAAAGCGTTTTGTAAAAGTCCGAATGAAAAAGTGGAAATACCTGACCAGGGTAAAATGATATTTGCAATACACCAATGACCCAAATCTGACAGGAATTGGACCTAAATAAAGTTATGGTTTAGGAGAGTTACTTGGCGTTGAGTAGGACCAGGGGAGCGAGACAGAGAGGGAGAGAGTTGGGAGGGATATTTATGACGTCAAGATATGTTTAGATACAATTTTTTTTTATTTCGAAATAGTAAATCAATGAACTAGGCCATTTTATTTGTTACATCATCCCTGTTTATGGATTTTTTTTATTTTCCTCAGGAAAAAGAAAGTATGAATTTTATGCTTAGCGATTGCAAGAAACTCTTATATGATCCACATTAATCCTGACAAAAATCTCAAGTGTCTGACATTTATTTAAGCACGTGAAAGTATTGTGTCGTATGAGATTTTCCATAAGGGTAAAACATGCACCCCAAAGTAACAATTCTCTACAATGCGTTTTTTTAATTAGGATACTTACTCTGTAATCCTTCTCCTGTGATGGCTTCCAACATCATTTTGGAAAGCATAGGTGAATATTATCGTGATATAAATACTGGCAAGGGGAAGAAAGAAACATTGCTGGTAAATGTTGACTTGTGCTTTAAATTCTTAAGTCTAATCTGTTATTTGGAAACTCATATTGTCAGTCACAACGTTTGAAAGTTGAAATGAAACCTTATAAACACATGCTTAGTTTTTTTTTCTTAAAAGATTTAGTATTTAATTGTATCTTTCAAAGAAACAAATATTAAAGCTTTTAATAAAAAAAAAAGAACTAAGCATGTGTTTATAAGGTTTCATTTCAACTTTCAAACGTTTTGACTGACAAGAAATGATTTGCCAAATAACAGCTTCGGCTTCAGAATTCTAAAGCACAAGTCAACATTAACCATCAATGATTCCTTTTTTCCCCTTGCCTGTATTTATATTAGTTTACCTATCCCCCCCCCCCTCTCTCTCTCTCTCTCTCTCTCTCTCTCTCTCTCTCTCTCTCTCTCCTCTCTCTCTCTCTCATACAGAAGGGACGAAACAACTCATTAGAATACGCTTAAACTTTCGTGTAATACACACACACACACACCACACACTATATATATATATATATATATATATATATATATATATATATATATATATATATATATATACATATGTATAGTAATTTTGTGTATGTATGTATGTATTGCACGAAAGTTTAAGCGTATTCTAATGAGTTGCTTCGTCCCTTCTGTATGTGTGTGTGTGTGTGTGTGAGAGAGAGAGAGAGAGAGGGGGTGGGGGGTGGGGGGGGGGGGAGGAAAATCTCGAGAGTTAATTCTTTTCCAGCCATAATAATCAAAGTCTTGTACGGTTCTGCATCTAGAAACTTCTCTCCCGGAATTATGGAAATGGCGGAGATGACTTCGCGAAGAGTAACAAATTGTTTGCAACTAAAAAACTCGGCTTCCTTTCTTCCCTGGATTGCTATGAATCTGAATGGCCGCGTTACAAGCGAAAGTTTCCTTTTTTTCTCTCGTTCCCTTTTTCCCTCCTGCGAGTTGCAGATGTTTAATGCGACTTTAATTGGGCTGTTTTGACTGCCATTCTATATTTAGGTCTAAGGGTCGTATTTCATGACGTTTCTTTGTCACGCAAAGATTTGTATAAGACGGTTATGAATTAGTGCAATGATTTTGATGATTTACGTGGACCTTTTTTTATTTATATCATCATTATTATTATTATTTTTTTTTTTTGGGGGGGGGGGGGTTACACAAACCTAGTGTACTTGACCGAAACAGAACAATTAAAAGCATCTCGTTTTGTCGACACATGGCCTGACCCGACGAGGAGCAGAGCACCTGTTATTGTATTGGTACAAAAAACGTCAAATAAATTGAACCAACAAAAACAGGAAACGAGTGAGTCCCAGAGAGGTGTTCATCCTCTCATTTGCAACTCCTTTTGTTATTCATGATTTTTATCTACTCTTTTGCTTACCTATAATTGCTTGTTGGCGAGGTGTTATAAATTATATCTTAGTTTAACCAGACCACTGAGCTGATGAACAGCTCTCCTAGGGCTGGCCCGAAGGATTAGATATTTTGACGTGGCTGGGAACCAATTGGTTACCTAGCAACAGGACCTACAGATTATTGTGGGATCAGAACCACATTATATCGACAAATGAATTTCTATCACCAGAAATGAATTTCTTTGGTTCCGCGTTGGCCGAGCCGAGAATCGAACTTCGGACCACCGGATTGGTATCCGAGCGCGAAATCCTCCACTCGTCCAACGAGGAACTGGCGAGGTGCTATGGACCGCAGGAAAGAAAGAAGTGAAGAATATGACAGGAACATCAGTGTGATCATGAGTGTTGCATCGGAGTGAGATGAGCTTCACATGAGCCTTCAGTTTTAAAGCGGATGTTCTGAATCGCGTCACGAAACACTGAATTCTGTATTCCTGACTGTGAATTATTAATTATCTAAACTCTCTCTCTCTCTCTCTCTCTCTCTCTCTCTCTCTCTCTCCTCTCTCGTGCGCGCGCGTTCTTTAGCATTTCCCCTCCAGCCCTTGAGGTACTACTCGGTACTTAACTGGAGCTGAAGGGACACTTATGGTAGTTCTAAGGCCACTTGCTATTGAATGAGTATCCTCTTTAGTTGCTTTTGTATTATTTTTATTGTTGTTGTTGTTGTTGATGATGATGTTGTTTTGGTGGCGTTGTTGTTGGTTGGCGTAAAGAAGCTGTTATGAACAAAACTTCAGAAAAAATAACGGACGTCATAAAACTTGTTAACCCTCGTGTAGTCGTTTTTATAGAAGGGTCCGTGGAACGCTAGACCTGATGCCTTGATCTGAACAAGGAATGCAACGTTCATGAACTAGCTCATTATACCTTGCATGATTACTGGACTGCTAAAACATAGTAAAAGAGAAAACCAGCACATATCATACAAAAAAATTATTTTTAGCGATGAATCCAAATAAGGAACATTCAGGGCACTAGGACTATTTTGTAGCTTGTGTAATCCAAATTCTAAGCCATATATAGCTACTTTTTAGCTTGGTTAACGCAACTTCGAGTCCATTTATAGTTATCTTTTCCTAGGTGTAACCCAAATTCTATTCCTATATGATTTTATTTTAGCGTAGGTAACACAAATTCTAAATTCTAGGCCATTTATACTACTTCTTAGCTTAGGTAACCTAATTCTAGGCCATTTATAACTTCATTTTAACTTAGGTAACCTAATTCTAGGCCATTGATAACTTCATTTTATCTTAGGTAACCTAATTCTAGGCCATTTATAACTTCATTTTAGCTTAGGTAACCTAATTCTAGGCCATTGATAACTTCATTTTATCTTAGGTAACCTAATTCTAGGCCATTTATAACTTCATTTTAGCTTAGGCAACCTAATTCTAGGCCATTGATAACTTTTTAGCTTGGGTAACCTTGATTCTTGCCCATTTATAACTTCTTGGTTTCGCTTAGGTAACAACAATTCTAGGCCATTTATAACTACTTTATAGCTTGGGCAATCCAAATTCTAGGCCTTTCATAACTTCCTTTTAGCTTGGGTAACCTTTTAACTTCCTTTTAGCTTAGGTAGTCTCAATTCTAGGGCATATATGGTTCCTTTTTAGGTTGTGTAACCCTAATGCTGTGCCATTTATAACTTTTATAGCTTGGATAACCCTGACTCTAGGCCATTTATAATATCTTTCTAGCTTGGGTAACCCTAATTCTAGGCCATTAATATCTCTTTTTACCTTCGGCAACCCTAATTCTAGGCCATTAATATCTGTTTTTACCTTCGGCAACCCTAATTCTAAGGCATTAATAACCTCTTTTTACCTTGGGTAACCTCAATTCTAGGGCATATAGAGCCCCTTTTTATGTTGGGTAACCCGAATTGTAGTCAATCTACAGCAATATTTTAGCATGCCCAACTCGGGAATTCTAGTAGGTATCTATTATAACATAGATTAACAAGACCACTGAGTCACACTGCGGGAATTTACTTGGATTTTTTCTTAAATGAATATTGGAACCGAACCAAGGTAGGGTTATGGAAATTAAACAGGCCATAGAGAAAGGAAGACAAATAAATGGCAGAAAGCATTGCCGCTGAGGACGAAGGATGGGCGACTCTAAGAAGCTTAAGTACCGCGTACATTTTGTCGGGAAAGGTCCACTGTAAGTGGTAACCACGTATAGTACTATTGCGAGGGGGTTAAAGATCAAAGAAAAGTAAACCGAGCAGCAATAAGGTACGCCTTCGATTGCATCATTATGTAATACATCATGCACTCGAGAAACTTTGACGCATAGTAGAAATTTGGGCATTTGGAGCAGTAGAAATTTGGGCATTTGGAGCTGTAGAAATTTGGGCATTTGGAGCAGTAGAAATTTGGGCATTTGGAACTGCAGAATTTTGGGTATTTGGAACTGTAGAAAATTCGGTATTTGGAACTGTAGAAATTCGGGCATTTGGAACTGTAGAAATTTGGGCATTTGGAACTGTAGAAATTTGGGCATTTGGAACTGTAGAAATTTGGGCATTTGGAACTAGAATTTTGGGTATTTGGAACTGTAGAAAATTCGGTATTTGGAACTGTAGAAATTCGGGCATTTGGAACTGTAGAAATTTAGGCATTTGGAACTGTAGAAAATTGGGCATTTGGAACTGTATAAATGCTTGAAGACTTGAGGAGACTTCATTAATGTTGGTGAAATAAGGAGAATACCTCAGTGTTTGTGAAATAATGAGAATTCTCCACTATTCATGAAGTAAGGAGAATTCCGCACTGTTGATGAAATTAGGATAATTCCTCACTTTTTCTGAAATAGAGAATTCCTCACTATTACCGCAATAGTAGAATGTCTCACTATTACTGAAATAAGTAGAATTCCTCACTGTTGATGAAATGGGAATTCCTCACTTTTGCTGGAATGAAGAGAATTCCACACTATTACTGAAATTGGTAGAATGTCTCACTATTGCTGAAATAAGTAGAATTCCTCACTGTTGATGAAATAAGAAGAATTCCTCGCTGTTGATGAAATAAGGAGAATTCCCCACTGTTGATGAAATAAGTAGAATTCCCCACTGTTGATGAAATAAGGAGAATTCCACGCTGTTGATGAAATAAGGAGAATTCCCCACTGTTGATGAAATAAGTAGAATTCTCGCTGTTGATGAAATACGGAGAATTCCCCATTGTTGATGAAATAAGTAGAATTCCTCGCTATTGATGAAATAAGTAGAATTCCTCGCTGTTGATGAAATAAGTAGAATTCCTCGCTATTGATGAAATAAGTAGAATTCTCGCTGTTGATGAAATAAGCAGAATTCCCCACTGTTGATGAAATAAGGAGAATTCCTCGCTGTTGATGAAATAAGGAGAATTCCTCGCTGTTGATGAAATAAGGAGAATTCCTCGCTGTTGATGAAATAAGTAGAATTCCTCGCTATTGATGAAATAAGTGAGAATTCCTCGTATTGATTGAAATAAGTAAATTTCTGCCGTTAATGGAATAAAAAGGAGAATTATCCACTGTTGATGAAATAAGTAGAATTCCTCGCTGTTGATGAAATAAGGAGAATTCCTTGCTGTTGATGAAATAAGGAGAATTCCCCACTGTTGATGAAATAAGTAGAATTCCCCACTGTTTGAATGAATAAGGAGAAATTCCCGCTGTTGATGAAATAAGAAGAATTCCCCACTGTTGATGAAATAAGTAGAATTCTCGCTGTTGATGAAATACGGAGAATTCCCCATTGTTGATGAAATAAGTAGAATTCCTCGCTATTGATGAAATAAGTAGAATTCCTCGCTGTTGATGAAATAAGTAGAATTCCTCGCTATTGATGAAATAAGTAGAATTCTCGCTGTTGATGAAATAAGGAGAATTCCCCACTGTTGATGAAATAAGGAGAATTCCTCGCTGTTGATGAAATAAGGAGAATTCCTCACTGTTGAGGAAATAAGTAGAATTCCTCGCTGTTGATGAAATAAGTAGAATTCCTCGCTGTTGATGAAATACGGAGAATTCCCCACTGTTGATGAAATAAGTAGAATTCCTCGCTGTTGATGAAATAAGTAGAATTCCTCGCTGTTGATAAAATAAGGAGAATTCCTCGCTGTTCATAAAATAAGGAGAATTCCTTGCTGTTGATGAAATCAGGAGAATTCCTCGCTGTTGATGAAATACGCTGTTGATGAAATAAATAGAATTCCCCACTGTTGATGAAATAAGTAGAATTCCTCGCTGTTGATGAAATAAGTAGAATTCCTGGCTGTTGATGAAATACGCTGTTGATGAAATAAGTTGAATTCCTCGCTGTTGATGAAATAAGTAGAATTCCTCGCTGTTGATGAAATATGCTGTTGATGAAATAAGTAGAATTCCTCGCTGTTGATGAAATAAGTAGAATTCCCCACTGTTGATGAAATAAGTAGAATTCCTCGCTGTTGATGAAATAAGTAGAATTCCCCACTGTTGATGAAATAAGGAGAATTCCCCACTGTTGGTGAAATAAGGAGAAGTTTTCACTGTTGTTGAAATAAAGAGAATTTCCCACTGTTGAGGAAATAAGAATTCCTCACTGTTGATGAAGGATAATTCCCTACTGTTGCCGAAATAATGAGCTTTAACAACCACCAGGAAGAGTGAATTGAAAATCTACTATAATTGGTATTATAGTGTATCATTCACGACTTGGTGAATATTATGGGAGATTTTCTGTCGCCTACAAACTACTGATGCCTTATTTTTTTATTTTATTATTTTTAATAAAGCTGGAGGCTCGTGGGAGCGTAGTGCCGACGATAATAATGATCTAATCTTCCTATATGGATGGGACGTTAGACCCCGAAATTAAAAGTAAACATCCAGCCTTTCGCTAATCTGCGAATATGGCTCATTTCCACAGCTGGTCGCCTCCCTTTCCGTTTTCTTTCTCCTGCCTTTCCGTTTTCTTTCGCTTTTCTTTTCCTCTCCCTTCTCCAGTCTGGTCGGGAAAGCGCTCCTCACTTAAGATTTGAACACATTTTTCAAACGTTGCTTCCATATTCGTTTTATTAATTTTTCATCATTGAATTATTTGTTTATACATGTATCTGCTTTTGCTGACCGAATCATAAAAAAAAAAAAAATGCTGCCTCATGGTGTTTGATTAGAGAGGTATGTCAAGAAATGTGCATAGTATTAGGTAAAGCACCGTAATTTTTTCATTGCCTGGAGAGAGAGAGAGAGAGAGAGAGAGAGAGAGAGAGAGAGATGCCCTATTTGATTCTTCCGACGAGAAGGCCGAAATGGCACTACAGCCCCTATTGAGAGTCACGTCTGACATCGATCGTATTCTTTAGGCCAGAATTCCCCCTTCGATCTTTGTATTTAAGTTGACTTTCGGTGGTAATATGTCCCCCTAACATTGGGGCCACCTGAAAAGGTGGGGGAGAGGGGGAGGGGAGAACAATTTACCCGCGTTTTTTACCTGTCCGTCTCCAGAGAGGCCATATTAAAAATGCATTTCCTCTCTCTCTCTCTCTCTCTCTCTCTCTCTCTCTCTCTCTCTCTCTCTCTCTCTCTCTCTCAATTTTGTCATTTTCATTCCATTGCCCTTTAAGTCTTTTACAAAAATAAGTGGTGCAATATTCCCTATTCGCCTTTGTTAAAACGTGCTCTTTGATAGGGTATGCATATTGCAATATTTAGGGTATGCATATTGCAATATTTTGTTCATTTTTTCCCCTAATTTTTGCGTTCGCTTCTTTTTTTCTCGCTTCTCCAGCTCCCTGGAGCCTTTGCTGTTTTGGAAATTAGTAATAAGAGGAAAGGGTCCTTGTTCTTAGCGCCCTGTTTGCTTTGAGGTCGTCTTTCATTGTTCAGTGCAGTTTTGGATAACATAGGGCAAGTGAATAGAACTCTCCCGCTTAGAGGATTGATTCACGTCTTCATTATGAGCACTTTTTTGGGTATATGCTTTATGTTTTGTCATTATTAAGCTTTTTATATGCTGCATTGAGTGTGTACACACACACACACACACATATATATATATTTTATATATATATATATATATATATATATATATATATATACTATATATATATATCAATATATACATATATATATATATATATATATATATATATTTATATATATATATATATATTCTATATTTATATATATATATCTATATTATGATATATATATATATCTATATCTTATATATATATATATATATATATATATTAATATCTTATAATATAATATATAATATATATATATAGATATATATATATATATATATATATATATATAATATATATATATATAACTATATATATATATATATATATATATATATAATATAATAAATTATACACCACACATATATATATATATATTTATATATATTTTATATATATATGAGGATGGGGAAATGGTATCATCACAAACAAGCATGACTGATTAATCTCTGAAATAATTAAGGTGTGGAGCTGACAACTCGTGACACAGGATGTCAGTTTTTTAGGTATACAAATTAGAAAAAAAAGGGGATGCATTAAACAATAGCCTGACTTAGGAGTCTAGCTGGTTTAGCTAAGTGGCGAAAAACTGTATGACCGTTGTATATATTACAAATAGAGTATCGTACGCAAGGTTATGCTTTGAAATAAAAAATAAATGCAAGATACGTAAGGTGGTTGGTGATTAGAGATTGTAACTTGGACAGAAATGTCTATGAAGAAGGATTATGCACAGTACGTACATTTATCTCAGCCAGGATCCGAATCTCTGCTTTTTGAGTTTGAAACAGAGTTGGGCTATTCTTAGCAATTCGTCTGTGATAAGTGTCTAAAACTGACTTACAGATATTGTCATTGTCAGAAGATAGAGGGACAAAAGGAGTTTACATACCTTAGACGAATGACAAAGCGAATTAATATAACAGGCCTCAGCAATTACTTTTACACATCTTTGACACACATGGCGGAGGAGAGCACCATTCCACTCCCTTGGAATAGAATGAAACAAATGGAATGACCTGTAAGACAAGGGGAATTTCCTACGCGTTTTCCAGGAATTGTAGAGGGCTCAGAGACCACTCAACTTAACAGGTGCCCGTCAAAAGTTGATTACGTGGAGGCAGTTACATGCAGAATAATAATTGCATGGGGAAATGGTAAATAAAAGAACTTTTTTTTTTTTCATCTTCACTGGGGATGTTTTTTTTATCTTAACTGGGGATGTTTTTTTATCTTAACTGGGGATGTTTTTTTTATCTTAACTGGGGATGTTTTTTTTTATCTTACTGGGGATGTTTTTTTTTATCTTAAATGGGGATGTTTTTTTTTTTTTTACTGGGGATGTTTTTTTTATCTTAACTGGGGATGTTTTTTTTTTATCTTACGGGGATGTTTTTTTTTATCTTCACTGGGGATATCTTAACTGGGGATGTTTTTTTTATCTTAACTGGGATGTTTTTTTTTATCTTAACTGGGGATATCTTCACTGGGGATGTTTTTTTTTTAGCTTTAACTGGGGATGTTTTTTTTATCTTCACTTGGGGGATGTTTTTTTATCTTAAGTGGATGTGTTTTTTATCTTCACTGGGGATTTTTTTGTTTTTTTTTTCTCTTAACTGGGGATGTTTTTTTATCTTAACTGGGAGGTTTTTTCTTATCTTCACTGGGGAATGTTTTTTTTTAATATCTTACTGGGGATGTTTTTGTAATTCTTAACTGGGGAGTTTTTTTTTTACATTTCACCTTGGGGAATGTTTTTTTTATCTTAACTGGGATGTTTTTTTTATCTTAACTGGGGATGTTTTTTATATCTTAACTTGGGGTTTTGTTTTACTTAACTGGGCGGATTTTTTTTTTATCATTAACTGGGAATGTTGTTTTTATCTTAACTGGGGATGTTTTTTTAACTTAACTTGGGGCTGGGGTTTTTTTTATCTTAAAGGGGGGAGGTTTTTTTTTATCTTAACTGGGGATGTTTTTTTTATCTAAACTGGGGATGTTTTTTTTTATCTTAACTGGGGATGTTTTTTTTTATCTTAACCTGGGATGTTTTTTTTCATCTTTCCACTGGGGATGTTTTTTTTTTATCCTTAACTGGGATGGGTTTTTTTATCTTAACTGGGAGTTTTTTTTTTCTTAAATTTGGGGATGCTTTTTTTAATCTTAATGGGGATGTTTTTTTTTATCTTAACTGGGGGATGTTTTTTTTTTTTAACTTAACTTGGGGAATGTTTTTTTTATCTGGTGGGATGTTTTTTGTTTAGCTTAACTGGGATGGGGGGTTTTTTTTATCTTATCTGGGGATTTTTTTGTTTTTTTTAATCTTTAAACTGGGGATGGTTTTTTTGTCTTAAATGTTTTTTGGATTTTTTTTAATCTTGAACGTAGGGATGTTTTTTTATCTTCAACTGGGGGATGTTTTTTTTTTGATCTTAACTGGGGATGTTTTTTTATTTTTTTCTTACTTGTAATGTTTGGTTTTATCTTCACTGGGTTTTTTGTTTTTTTTCATTCCTTAAACTGGGAGGATGTTTTTTTTTCTTCACCGGGGGATGTTTTTTTTTATCTTCAACTGGGGATGTTTTTTTTTATCTTAATGGGATTGTTTTTTTATCTTAACTGGGGAATGTTTTTTTTTTCTCTTCAACTGGGGATGTTTTTTTTATTCTTCCAACTGGGGATGTTTTTTTTATCTTAACTGGGATGTTTTTTTGGTATCTTAACAATGGGGATTTTTTTTTGTTTTTTTATCTTAACTGGGGGATGTTTTTTTGTTTTTATCTTCAACTGGGGATGTTTTTTTTATCTTAACTCGGGGATGTTTTTTTTATCTTAACTGGAGGGATGTTTTTTTTATCTTCAACTGGGGAATGTTTTTTTTTATCTTCAACTGGGGATGGATTTGTTTTTTTCATCTTCAACTGGGGATGTTTTTTTTTTATCTCTGGGGGTGTTTTTTTATCTTGGCTGGGATGGTTTTTTTTTTTAATCCTTAACTGGGGCTGTTTTTTTTTTTATCTTTAACTGGGGATGTTTTTTTTTTTATCTTAACGGGGATGGGGTTTTTTTTATTTTTTTCTTAACTTGGGGATGTTTTTTGTTTGTCTTAAACTGGGGGATGTTTTTTTTTTATCTTACACTGGGGATGGTTTTTTTTATTCTTAAACTAGGGGATGGTTTTTTTTTAATCTTGAAACTTGGGGATGTTTTTTTTTTAACTTTAAACTGGGGATGTTTTTTTTTATCGTTAAACTGGGGATTGTTTTTTTTCTTATCTTCAACTGGGGCGGATGTTTTTTTTTTTATGTTCACTTGGGGCTGTTTTTTTTAATTTTAACTGGGGATGTTGTTTTTATCTTAACTGGGGAGGTTTTTTGTTTTTTTTTTATCTTAACTGGGTGGATGTTTTTTTTTCTCTTCCACTGGGGATTTTTTTTTGTTTTTTTTATCTTAACTCCCTGGGGATGTTTTTTTTATCTTCACTGGGGATGTTTTTTTTATCTTAACCCTGGGGATTTTTTTGTTTTTTTTATCTTCACTGGGGATGTTTTTTTTTAATCTTAAACTCGGGGATGTTTTTTTATCTTCACTGGGGATGTTTTTTTTATACTTAACTGGGGATGTTTTTTTGTTCTTTCCACTGGGGATGTTTTTTTTATCTTTAAACTGGGGAGGGATGTTTTTTTTGTATCCTTCACTGGGATGTTTTTTTTTATCCTTAACTGGGGGATGTTTTTTTACTTTCTTCATCTTCAGGGGAATGTTTTTTTTAATCTTAACTGGGGATTGTTTTTTTTTTTAATTCTTCAACTGGGGTATGTTTTTTTTATCTTAAACTGGGGATGTTTTTTTTTTAACTTAACAGGGGATGTTTTTTTTATCTTAATGGGTGGGGAATGTTTTTTTTTTTTAACTTAACAGGGGATGTTTTTTTGATACCTTAAAACTGGGGAGGATGTTTTTGTTTTTATCTTAAACTGGGGATGTTTTTTTTATCTTAACACTGGGGGATGTTTTTTTTATCTTAACTGGGGGTCGATGTTTTTTTTTTTATCTTAAACTGGGGATGTTTTTTTATCTTAAACTGGGGATGTTTTTTTTTTGTTTTTATCTTTAAACTGGGGCTGGTTTTTTTTATCTTAAACTTGGGGATGTTTTTTTTTATTCTTAAACTTGGGGATGTTTTTTTATCTTAAAACTGGTGATGTTTTTTTTTTATTTCTAAAACTGGGGATTGTTTTTTTTATCTTAACTGGGGATGTTTTTTTTTCATCTTAAACTGGGGATGTTTTTTTAATTCTTAAACTGGGGATGTTTTTTTTTATCTTAAACTCGGGGATGTTTTTTTTGTTATCTTAAAACTGGGGATGTTTTTTTTTATCTTAACTGGGGATGTTTTTTTTATCTTAACTGGGGATGTTTTTTTATCTTAACTGGGGATGTTTTTTTTATTTCTTCACTGGGGATGTTTTTTTTATCTTCACTGGGGATGTTTTTTTGTTTAATTTCTTCACTGCGGATGGTTTTTTTTCCTCTTTCACTGGGGGATGTTTTTTTTATCTTCACTGGGGATGTTTTTTTTATCTTCACTGGGGATGTTTTTTTTATCTTCACTGGGGATGTTTTTTTATCTTAACTGTGGATGTTTTTTTTATCTTAACTGGGGATGTTTTTTTTTTCTTTTATCTTAAAACTGGGGATGTTTTTCTTTACTCTTAACTGGGGCCCCCCCCCCCCCCCCCCCAGGGTGGATTTTTTTTTTGTTTTTTTTTTATCTTAACTGGGGATGTTTTTTTTATCTTCACTGGGGATGTTTTTTTTATCTTCAACTGGGGATGTTTTTTTTATCTTAACTGGGGATGTTTTTTTATCTTCACTGGGGATGTTTTTTTTTAATACTTAACTGGGGATGTTTTTTGTTTCATCTTCAACTGGGGTGGATGTTTTTTTATCTTCAATGGGGGATGTTTTTTTTATCTTAAACTGGGGCGATGTTTTTTTTATCTTTCACTGGGCGCTGGTTTTTTTTATCTTCACTTGGGGATGTTTTTTTTAAAATGGTTTTTTTTTATCTTAAACTGGGGATGTTTTTTTTATTTCTTCCAACTGGGTTGGTTTGTTTTTTTTTTATCTTAAACTGGGGATGTTTTTTTTATCTTAACTGGGGATGTTTTTTTTATCTTAAACACTGGGGATGTTTTTTTATCTTAACTAGGGGATCGTTTTTTTATCCTTAACTGGGGATGTTTTTTTTTTTATCTTCTAACTGGGGATTGTTTTTTTATCTTAAACTGGGGAGGATGTTTTTTTTATCTTAAACTGGGGATGTTTTTTAATCTTAACTGGGAATGTTTTTTTTCTATCGTAAACTGGGGATGTTTTTTTTGTTTTACTTAAAACTGGGGATGTTTTTTTTATCTTAACTGGGGATGGTTTTTTTTATCTTAAACTTGGGATGTTTTTTTTTGTTTATCTTAACTTGGGGATGTTTTTTTTTATCTTAACTGGGGGATGTTTTTTTTTATTCTTAACTGGGGATTTTTTTTTATACTTAAAACTGGGGATGTTTTTTTTATCTTAACTGGGGATGTTTTTTTATCTTAACTGGGGATGTTTTTTTTATCTTAACTGGGGATGTTTTTTTTATCTTAACTGGGGATGTTTTTTTTTTATTTTTTTTTATCTTAACTGGGGATGTTTTTTTTATCTTAACTGGGGATGTTTTTTTTTATCTTAACTGGGGATGTTTTTTTATCTTAACTGGGGATGGTTTTTTTGTTATCTTAAACTGGGGTATGTTTTTGTTTTTTTTTATTTCTTAACTGGGGATGTTTTTTTGCTCTTCGCTGGGGATGTTTTTTTTTATCTTAAAACTGGGGATGTTTTTTTTATCTTCACTGGGGGATGTTTTTTCATCTTCACTTATGGAGAGTTTTTTTATCTTAAACTGGAGATGTTTTTTTTTATCTTCAACTGGGGATGTTTTTTTCTTTTTTCATCTTCATGGGGATGTTTTTTTTATCTTAACTGGGGATGTTTTTTTATCATTCACTGGGGGATGTTTTTTTCATCTTCACTGGGGATGTTTTTTTTTATCGTTAAACTGGGGAATGGTTTTTTTTATCTTTCACTGGGGATGTTTTTTTCATCTTCACTGGGGATGTTTTTTTTATCTTCACTGGGGATGTTTTTTTTGTATCAATTCACTGGGGATGTTTTTTTATCTTAACTGGGGATGTTTTTTTAATCGTTCACTGGGGATGTTTTTTTATCTTATTGGGGATGTTTTTTTATCTTAAACTGGGGCGGGATGTTTTTTTATCGTTCACTGGGGATAGTTTTTTTCAATCTTAACTGGGGATGTTTTTTTTGTTTATTCTTAACTAGGGATGTTTTGCAATTTTTTTATCTTAACTGGGGAGTTGTTTTTTTCATCTTCACTGGGGATGTTTTTTTTATCTTCAACTGGTGGCGATGTTTTTTTGTTTTCTTAAGCTGGGGATGTTTTTTTTATACTTAACTGGGGATGGTTTTTTTTTATCTTCAACTGGGGATGTTTTTTTAACTTAACTGGGGATGTTTTTTTTATCTTAACTGGGGTGATGTTTTTTTTATCTTAAACTGGGGATGGTTTTTTTATTTGGCTTTTTTTTTTAACTTAACTGGTGGATGTTTTTTTTTATCTTAACTGGGGATGTTTTTTTTCTTTCTTCTTCACTGGGGGATGTTTTTTTGTTTCTTTATCTGGGGATGTTTTTTTTTATCTTAACTGGGGATGTTTTTTTTGGAATCTTAAATGGGGATGTTTTTTTTATCTTAAACTGGGGATGTTTTTTTTGTTATCTTCACTGGGGTATGTTTTTTTTTTATCCTTAACTAGGGATGTTTTTTTATCTTAACTGGGGATGTTTTTTTTATCTTCACTGGGGATTTTTTTGTTTTTTTCATCCTTAACTGGGGATTGTTTTTTTTATCTTCACTGGGGATGTTTTTTTTTATCTCATGGGGGATGTTTTTTTTATCCTTAACTGGGGCTGTGTTTTTTTTTTAACTTTAAAAAACACCTGGGGATGTTTTTTTTATCTTAACTGGGGATGTTTTTTTGATCTTAAACTGGGGCATGGTGTTTTTTAATGCTTAAACTGGGGATGTTTTTTTTGTATCTTAACTGGGGTATGTTTTTTTTATCTTAACTGGGGATGTTTTTTTTTCTATCTTAACTGGGGTGGTGTTTTTTTTGTTTTTATCTTCACTAGGGGATGTTTTTTTTTATCTTAACTGGGGATGTTTTTTTTTTTATCTTCAACTGGGGATGTTTTTTTTATTCTTTAACATGGGGATGGTTTTTTTTATCTTAAAACTGGGGTGGGATGTTTTTTTTATCATTCACTGGGGATGTTTTTTTTATCTTAACTGGGGGATGTTTTTTTTGTTATCTTAACTCGGGGATGTTTTTTTTTTTTTATTCTTAACTGGGCGGATGTTTTTTTCATCTTCACTGGGGATGTTTTTTGTATCTTAAACTGGGGATGTTTTTTTTTTCTACTTAAAATAGGGGATGGTTTTTTTTTTATCTTCACTGGGGATGTTTTTTTATTTCTTAACTGGGGGATGTTTTTTTATATCTTAAATGTGGGATGTTTTTTTTATTTAATAACTGGGGAGTTTGTTTTTTTTATCTTCTCCTAACTGGGATGTTTTTTTTATTTTTTTATCTTAACTTGGGGATGTTTTTTTTGTTTTATCTTAACTGGGGATGTTTTTTTTTCTTAACTTAACCTCGGGGCTGTTTTTTTTATCTTAACTGGGGAGGTTGTTTTTTTTTTGTTTTTCTTCACTTAATGGGGATGTTTTTTTTATCTTAACTGGGGATGTTTTGGTTTTATCTTCAACTGGGGAGTTGTTTTTTTTTCTTTTATCTTAACTGGGGATGTTTTTTTGTTTATCTTAACTGGGCATGGTTTTTTTGTTTTTATCTTCACGGGGTGGGGTTTTTTTTTTATCGTTTTTTTTAAGTTTTAACGGGGATGTTTTTTTTTTATTCTTAAACCTGGGGATGTTTTTTTTTTATCGTTCACTGGGGATGTTTTTTTTTATCTTAACTGGGGAGTTTGTTTTTTAAATCCTTAACTGGGGATGTTTTTTTTATCTTCACTGGGGATGTTTTTTTTATCTTAACTGGGGATGTTTTTTTTTTTCTTAACTGGGGATGTTTTTTTTTATCTTTAACTGGGGATGTTTTTTTTTTAACTTAACTGGGGATGTTTTTTTTATCTTAACTGGGGGCGGGATCGTTTTTTTTATCTTAAGCTGGGGATGTTTTTTTTTAACTTAAATCTGGGGATGGTTTTTTATCTTAACTGGGGATGTTTTTTTTACTTGTTTTAATCTTGCTGGGGAGTTTTTTTTTCGTTTTTTTTTTTTTATCTAACTGGGGATGGTTTTGTTTTATCTTCAAACTGGGGTGGATGTTTTTTTTATATCTTTAACGGGGATGTTTTTTTTGTTTTTTTTTATCTTAACTGGGGATGTTTTGTTTTTATCTTAACTGGGGATTGTTTTTTTGTTTTATTCTTCCCCCCCGTAACTGGGGATGTTTTTTTTTAATCTTAACTGGGGATGTTTTTTTGTTATCTTAACTGGAAGAGTGTTTTTTTTTTGTTTTTTTTATCTTTAAACTGGGGATGAATTTTTTTTATCTTCACTGGGGTGGGATGTTTTTTTTTATTCTTAAACTGGGGATTTGTTTTTTTTCTTTTTTACTTAAACTGGGGATGTTTTTTTTTTTTTATCTTAACTGGGGATGTTTTTTTTGTTTCTACTTTAAACTGGGGATGTTTTTTTTTATCTTAAACCTGGGGATGTTTTTTTCATTCTTAACTGGGGAGGTTTTTTTTTTGTTTTTTTTTAACGTTAATGGGGATGTTTTTTTTTTTATCTGAAACTGGGGATTGTTTTTTTCATTCTTAACTGGGCGGGATGTTTTTTTTAGTCTTAAACTGGGGAGTTTTTTTGTTTTTTTTCTTAACTGGGGATGTTTTTTTTTTCTTAACTGGGGATGTTTTTTTTATCTTAACTGGGGATGTTTTTTTTATTCTTAACTGGGGGTGGATGTTTTTTTTTTTATCCTTAACTTGGGGATTTTTTTTTGTTTTTTTTATTTTAAACTGGGGATGCTTTTTTTGTCTTTAAACTGGGGATGTTTTTTTTTATCTTAACTGGGATGTTTTTTTTATCTTTAACAATGGGGCGATGTTTTTTTTTTATTCTTAACAAACTGGGGATGTTTTTTTTATCTTAAACTGGGGATTTTTTGTTTTTTTTATCTTAAACTGGGGATGTTTTTTTTTAACTTAACTGGGGATGTTTTTTTATCTTAAACTGTCGATGTTTTTTTTTATCTTAACTGGGGATGTTTTTTTATCTTAACTGGGGATGTTTTTTTTATCTTAACTGGGGATGTTTTTTTTATCTTAACTGGGGATGTTTTTTTTATCTTAAATGGGGATGTTTTTTTTTATCTTAACTGGGGATGTTTTTTTTATCTTAACTGGGGATGTTTTAAATGAGAGCGAAATGAAGAAGTTGGCCGTAGACCATTTCATTCTCAGTAAAAGCTTTTAGGTAATAGAGTGTCTGTCAATTGGTCCCAGTTAAGCATTTTCCAATTGTAAAAGTGGATTTCGTAAATTTCATGTCAGTCTTCTTAAAATAAAGTAAAAGAAATAAATCGGTATTCCTCTCAGACTCATAGTGTTTTGGATATCTTGAAAGCTGTTGTATTTGTTCAGTAATGTAGATAATAAAAGCTCCAAGAACATTGTACACAGTTTGTAAATGAACCATAAACTATTAAGTAAGAATCTGTAAAGTGGTAGAATCCTTTCGATTTCTGGTGTAAAAAAGGAACCTTATAACCGAGATGTGAATTGCGCGCAGTTTGCAGCGGAATAATAATTTTTATTGGCATAACTTCCTTTTCCATATTTCCCAATGAAAAGCAAAACCTTTCCGTGATTCAGAATTTGGATTCCTTTTTGAATGTATGTGCATTGCATCGTGTCCGTCCTCAAGTTATTCATTGATAGAGGATAAATATTTCCTGTGCGAGGGAAGTTTAATTTTCTTCTTTTTTATCATTTTTTTTTTTTGCTCGTAAATTTCTATGTGAAATTGGCGTCTCTCAAACCTTGTTGGTTAGAGTCAAAAATTCAATTTCCATAATAACATTAAATCTCAGCACGAATAGAAAAATGAATTTATCTAAAAATAAGGAACATAATGACATCGTAAATGGGGCGGAAGAAGACTTTTCATTTTTGTTTTTATTTTTGGCCGTGTAGGGAGACACAGCGCAAATCAAATACGTTTTTTTTTTTTTTTTTTTTTTTATCAGAGCCAGGATGCTTTGCCTCAGACTTGCGTATTATTTTGTGGAACTATTTAAAAGGTCGCACATGTACCCTACTTAAAATAATAGTTAAAAGTTAATGAACATTTCCATATATCACCATACAGTTTTGTCCTTAAAATAAATTTCTTCTTATCCTCTCTCTCTCTCTCTCTCTCTCTCTCTCTCTCTCTCTCTCTCTCTCTCTTTCTCTGTGTGTGTG